>NW_028113156.1:577500-585000 GCF_964234715.1 Podarcis melisellensis | reverse complement strand
AACCTTAACCCTAACCCTAACGCAAACCCTAACCCTAACCCTAACCCTAAGCTTGGATTGTTCTTGCGGTGTTCATTGACCCTAACCCTAACCCTAACCCTAACCCTAACCCTAACCCTAACCCTAACCCTAACCCTAACCCTAACCCTAAGCTTGGATTGTTCTTGCGGTGTTCATTCACCCTAACCCTAACCCTAACCCTAACCCTAACCCTAACCTTAACCCTAACCCTAACCCTAACCCTAACCCTAACCCTAACCCTAATCTTGGATTACTCTTGCGGTGTTCATTCACCCTAACCCTAACCCTAACCCTAACCCTAACCCTAACCCTAACCCTAACCCTAACACTAACACTAACACTAACACTAACCCTTATCTTGGATTGCTCTTACGGTGTGCATTCATCCTAACCCTAACCCTAACCCTAACCCTAACCCTAACCCTAACCCTAACCCTAACCCTAACCCTAACCCTAACCCTAACCCCAACCCTAACCCTAACCCTAACCCTAACCCTAACCCTAACCCTAACCCTAATCTTGGATTGTTCTTGTGGTGTTCATTCATCCTAACCCTAACCCTAACCCTAACCCTAACCCTAACCCTAACCCTAACCCTAACCCTAACCCTAATCTTGGATTGTTCTTGCGGTGTTCATTCACCCTAACCCTAATCGTAACCCTAACCCTAACCCTAACCCTAACCCCAACCCTAACTCTATTCTTGGATTGTTCTTACGGTGTACATTCATCCTAACCCTAACCCTAACCCTAACCCTAACCCTAACCCTAACCCTAACCCTAACACTAACCCTAACCCTAACCCTAACCCCAAGCTTGGATTGTTCTTGCGGTGTTCATTCACTCTAACCCTAACCCTAACCCTAATCTTGGATTGCTCTTGCGGTGTTCATTCACCCTAACCCTAACCCTAACCCTAACCCTAACCTTAACCCTAACCCTAACCCTAACCCTAACCCTAACCCTAACCCTAACCCTAACCCTAACCCTAACCCTAACCCTAATCTTGGATTGTTCTTGCGGTGCTCATTCACCCTAACCCTAACCCTAACCCTAACCCTCACCCTACCCCTACCCCTAACCCTAACCCTAACCCTAACCCTAACCCTTACCCTAACCCTAATCTTGGATTGTTCTTGTGGTGTTCATTCATCCTAACCCTAACCCTAACCCTAACCCTAACCCTAACCCTAACCCTAACCCTAACCCTAATCTTGGATTGTTCTTGTAGTATTCATTCATCCTAACCCTAACCCTAACCCTAACCTTAACCCTAACCCTAACCCTAACCCTAACCCTAACCCTAACCCTAACCCTAATCTTGGATTGTTCTTGCGGTGTTCATTCACCCTAACCCTAACCCTAACCCTAACCCTTACCCTAACCCTAACCCTAACCCTAACCCTAACCCTAATCTTGGATTGTTCTTGTAGTGTTCATTCATCCTAACCCTAACCCTAACCCTAACCCTAACCCTAATCTTGGATTGTTCTTGTAGTATTCATTCATCCTAACCCTAACCCTAACCCTAACCCTAACCTTAACCCTAACCCTAACCCTAACCCTAACCCTAACCCTAACCCTAACCCTAACCCTAACCCTAACCCTAATCTTGGATTGTTCTTGCGGTGTTTATTCACCCTAACCCTAACCCTAACCCTAACCCTAACCCTAACCCTAACCCTAACCCTAATCTTGGATTGTTCTTGTAGTGTTCATTCATCCTAACCCTAACCCTAACCCTAACCCTAACCCTAACCCTAACCCTAACCCTAACCCTAACCCTAACCCTAACCCTAACCCTAACCCTAATCTTGGATTGTTCTTGCGGTGTTCATTCATCCTAACCCTAACCCTAACCCTAAACCTAACTCTAACCCTAACCCTAACCATAACCCTAACCCTAACCCTAACCCTAACCCAAACCCTAACCCTAACCCTAACCCTATTCTCGGATTGTTCTTCCGGTGTTCATTCACCCTAACCCTAACCCTAACCCTAACCCTAACCCTAACCCTAACCCTAAACCTAACCCTAACCCTATTCTTGGATTGTTCTTGCGGTGTTCATTCACCCTAACCCTAACCCTAACCCTATCCCTATTCTTGGATTGTTCTTGCGGTGTTCATTCACCCTAACCCTAACCCTAACCCTAACCCTAACCCTAACCCTAACCCTAACCCTAACCCTAACCCTAACCCTAATCTTGGATTGTTCTTGTGGTGTTCATTCATCCTAACCCTAACCCTAACCCTAACCCTAACCCTAACCCTAACCCTAATCTTGGATTGTTCTTGCGGTGTTCATTCACCCTAACCCTAACCCTAACCCTAACCCTAACCCTAACCCTAACCCTAACCCTAACCCTAACCCTAACCCTAACCCTAACCCTAATCTTGGATTGTTCTTGTGGTGTTCATTCATCCTAACCCTAACCCTAACCCTGATCTTGGATTGTTCTTGCGGTGTTCATTCACCCTAACCCTAACCCTAACCCTAACCCTAACCCTAACCCTAACCCTAACCCTAACCCGAACCCGAACCCGAACCCTAACCCTAACCCTAACCCTAACCCTAACCCTAACCCTAACCCTACTCTTGGATTGTTCTTGTAGTGTTCATTCATCCTAACCGTAACCCTAACCCTAACCCTAATCTTAGATTGTTCTTGCGGTGTTCATTCATCCTAACCCTTACCCTAACCCTAACCCTAACCCTAACCCTAACCCTAACCCTAACCCTAATCTTGGATTGTTCTTGCGGTTTTCATTCACCCTAACCCTAACCCTAACCCTAACCCTAACCCTAACCCTAACCCTAACCCTAACCCTAATCTTGGATTGTTCTTCTGGTGTTCATTCATACTAACCCTAACCCTAACCCTAACCCTAACCCTAACCCTAACCCTAACCCTAACCCTAACCCTATTCTTGGATTGTTCTTGCGGTGTTCATTCACCCTAACCCTAACCCTAACCCTAACCCTAACCCTAACCCTAACCCTTACCCTAACCCTAACCCTAACCCTAACCCTAACCCTAACCCTAACCCTAACCCTAACCCTAATCTTGGATTGTTCTTGCGGTGTTCATTCACCCTAACCCTAACCCTAACCCTAACCCTAACCCTAACCCTAACCCTAATCTTGGATTGTTTTTGTGGTGTTCATTCATCCTAACCCTAACCCTAACCCTAACCCTAACCCTAACCCTAACCCTAACCCTAACCGTAACCCTAACCCTAACCCTAACCCTAACCCTAACCCTAACCCTAACCCTAACCCTAACCCTAATCTTGGATTGTTCTTGCGGTGTTCATTCATCCTAACCCTAACCCTAACCCTATTCTTGGATTGTTCTTGCGGTGTTCATTCACCCTAACCCTAACCCTAACCCTAACCCTAACCCTAACCCTAACCCTAACCCTAATCTTGCATTGTTCTTGTGGTGTTCATTCACCCTAACCCTAACCCTAACCCTAACCCTAACCCTAACCCTAACCTTAACCCTAACCCTAACCCTAACCCTAACCCTAACCCTAACCCTAACCCTAACCCTAACCCTAATCTTGGATTGTTCTTGTAGTGTTCATTCATCCTAACCCTATCCCTATCCCTAACCCTAACCCTAACCCTAACCCTAACCCTAACCCTAACCCTAACCCTAACCCTAACCCTAACCCTAACCCTAACCCTAACCCTAATCTTGGATTGTTCTTGCGGTGTTCATTCATCCTAACCCTAACCCTAACCCTAACCCTAACCCTAACCCTAACCCTAACCCTAACCCTAACCCTAACCCTAACCCCAACCCTAACCCTAACCCTAACCCTAACCCTAAAACTAACCCTAACCCTAACCCTAACCCTTACCCAAACCCTAATCTTGGATTGCTCTTGCGGTGTTCATTCACCCTAACCCTAACCCTAACCCTAACCCTAACCCTAACCCTAACCCTAACCCTAACCCTAACCCTAACCCTAACCCTAACCCTAACCCTAACCCTAACCTTAACCCTAACCCTAACCCTAACCCTAACCCTAACCCAAATCTTGGATATTTCTTGCGGTGTTCATTCACCCTAACCCTAACCCTAACCCTAACCCTAACCCTAACCCTAATCTTGGATTGTTCTTGCGGTGTTCATTCATCCTAACCCTAACCCTAACCCTAACCCTAACCCTAACCCTAACCCTAACCCTAACCCTAACCCTAACCCTAACCCCAACCCCAACCCTAACCCTAACCCTAACCCTAACCCTAACCCCAACCCTAACCCTAACCCTAACCCTAACCCTAACCCTAACCCTAACCCTAACCCTAACCCTAACCCTAATCTTGGATTGTTCTTGTGGTGTTCATTCATCCTAACCCTAACCCTAACCCTAACCCTAACTCTAACCCTAACCCTAACCCTAACCCTAACCCTAACCCTAACCCTAACCATAACCATAACCATAACCATACCCCAACCCTAACCCTAATCCTAACCCTAACCCTAATCCTAACCCTAACCTTAACCTTAACCCTAACCCTAACCGTAACCCTAACCCTAACCCTAATCTTGGATTGTTCTTGCGGTGTTCATTCACCCTAACCCTAACCCTAACCCTAACCCTAACCCTAACCCTAACCCTAACCCTAACCCTAACCCTAACCCTAACCCTATTCTTGGATTGTTCTTGCGGTGTTCATTCACCCTAACCCTAACCCTAACCCTATCCCTATTCTTGGATTGTTCTTGCGGTGTTCATTCACCCTAACCCTAACCCTAACCCTAACCCTAATCTTGGATTGTTCTTGTGGTGTTCATTCATCCTAACCCTAACCCTAACCCTAACCCTAATCTTGGATTGTTCTTGCGGTGTTCATTCACCCTAACCCTAACCCTAACCCTAACCCTAACCCTAACCCTAATCTTGGATTGTTCTTGCGGTGTTCATTCACCCTAACCCTAACCCGAACCCGAACCCGAACACGAACCCTAACCCTAACCCTAACCCTAACCCTAACCCTAACCCTAACCCTAACCCTAATCTTGGATTGTTCTTGTAGTGTTCATTCATCCTAACCGTAACCCTAACCCTAACCCTAATCTTAGATTGTTCTTGCGGTGTTCATTCATCCTAACCCTTACCCTAACCCTAACCCTAACCCTAACCCTAACCCTAACCCTAACCCTAATCTTGGATTGTTCTTGCGGTTTTCATTCACCCTAACCCTAACCCTAACCCTAACCCTAACCCTAACCCTAACCCTAACCCTAACCCTCACCCTAACCCTAACCCTAACCCTAATCTTGGATTGTTCTTCTGGTGTTCATTCATCCTAACCCTAACCCGAACCCTAACCCTAACCCTAACCCTAACCCTAACCCTAACCCTAACCCTAACCCTATTCTTGGATTGTTCTTGTGGTGTTCATTTACCCTAACCCTAACCCTAACCCTAACCCTTACCCTTACCCTTACCCTAACCCTAACCCTAACCCTAACCCTAACCCTAACCCTAACCCTAACCCTAACCCTAACCCTAACCCTAACCCTAATCTTGGATTGTTCTTGTGTTGTTCATTCACCCTAACCCTAACCCTAACCCTAACCCTAACCCTAACCCTAACCCTAACCCTAATCTTGGATTGTTGTTGCGGTGTTCATTCACCCTAACCCTAACCCTAACCCTAATCTTGGATTGTTTTTGTGGTGTTCATTCATCCTAACCCTAACCCTAACCCTAACCCTAACCCTAACCCTAACCCTAACCCTAACCCTAACCCTAACCCTAACCCTAACCCTAACCCTAATCTTGGATTGTTCTTGCGGTGTTCATTCATCCTAACCCTAACCCTAACCCTAACCCTATTCTTGGATTGTTCTTGCGGTGTTCATTCACCCTAACCCTAACCCTAACGCTAACCCTAACCCTAACCCTAACCCTAATCTTGCATTGTTCTTGTGGTGTTCATTCACCCTAACCCTAACCCTAACCCTAACCCTAACCCTAACCCTAACCCTAACCCTAACCCTAACCCTAACCCTAACCCTAATCTTGGATTGTTCTTGTAGTGTTCATTCATCCTAACCCTAACCCTAACCCTAACCCTAACCCTAACCCTAACACTAACCCTAACCCTAACCCTAACCCTAACCCTAATCTTGGATTGTTCTTGCGGTGTTCATTCATCCTAACCCTAACCCTAACCCTAACCCTAACCCTAACCCTAACCCCAACCCTAACCCTAACCCTAACCCTAACCCTAACCCTAAAACTAACCCTAACCCTAACCCTAACCCTAACCCTTACCCAAACCCTAATCTTGGATTGCTCTTGCGGTGTTCATTCACCCTAACCCTAACCCTAACCCTAACCCTAACCCTAACCCTAACCCTAACCTTAACCCTAACCCTAACCCTAACCCTAACCCTAACCCTAACCCTAACCCAAATCTTGGATATTTCTTGCGGTGTTCATTCACCCTAACCCTAACCCTAACCCTAACCCTAACCCTAACCCTAACCCTAACCCTAACCCTAACCCTATTCTTGGATTGTTCTTGCGGTGTTCATTCATCCTAACCCTAACCCTAACCCTAACCCTAACCCTAACCCTAACCCTAATCCTAACCCTAACCCTAACCCTAATCCTAACCCTAACCTTAACCTTAACCCTAACCCTAACCCTAACCCTAACCCTAACCCCAACCCTAATCTTGGATTGTTCTTGCGGTGTTCATTCACCCTAACCCTAACCCTAACCCTAACCCTAACCCTAACCCTAACCCTAACCCTAACCCTAATCCTAACCCTAACCATACCCCTAACCCTAACCCTAACCCTAACCCTAACCCTAACCCTAATCTTGGATTGTTCTTGCGTTGTTCATTCACCCTAACCCTAACCCTAACCCTAACCCTAACCCTAACCCTAACCCTAACCCTAACCCTAATCTTGGATTGTTCTTGTGGTGTTCATTCATCCTAACCCTAACCCTAACCCTAACCCTAACCCTAACCCTAACCCCAACCCTAACCCTAACCCTAACCCTAATCTTGGATTGTTCTTGTGGTGTTCATTCACCCTAACCCTAACCCTAACCCCAACCCTAACCCTAACCCTAACCCTAACCCTAATCTTGGATTGTTCTTGTAGTGTTCATTCATCCTAACCCTAACCCTAACCCGAACCCGAACCCTAACCCTAACCCTAACCCTAACCCTAACCCTAACCCTAACCCTAACCCTAACCCTAACCCTAACCCTAATCTTGGATTGTTCTTGCGGTGTTCATTCATCCTAACCCTAACCCTAACCCTAACCCTAACCCTAACCCCAACCCTAACCCTAACCCTAACCCTAACCCTAACCCTAACCCTAACCCTAACCCTAAAACTAACCCTAACCCTAAACCTAACCCTAACCCTAACCCTTACCCAAACCCTAATCTTGGATTGCTCTTGCGGTGTTCATTCACCCTAACCCTAACCC
>NW_028113156.1:565000-572500 GCF_964234715.1 Podarcis melisellensis | reverse complement strand
ACCCTAACCCTAATCTTGGATTGTTCTTGCGGTGTTCATTCACCCTAACCCTAACCCTAATCCTAACCCTATTCTTGGATTGTTCTTGCGGTGTTCATTCACCCTAACCCTAACCCTAACCCTAACCCTAACCCTAACCCTAACCCTAATCTTGGATTGTTCTTGCGGTGTTCATTCACCCTAACCCTAACCCTAACCCTAACCCTAACCCTAACCCTAACCCTAACCCTAACCCTAACCCTAATCTTGGATTGTTCTTATAGTGTTCATTCATCCTAACCCTAACCCTAACCCTAACCCTAACCCTAACCCTAACCCTAACCCTAACCCTAACCCTAGCCCTAACCCTAATCTTGGATTGTTCTTGCGGTGTTCATTCATCCTAACCCTAACCCTAACCCTAACCCTAACCCTAACCCTAACCCTAACCCTAACCCTAACCCTAACCCTAACCCTAATCTTGGATTGTTCTTATAGTGTTCATTCATCCTAACCCTAACCCTAACCCTAACCCTAACCCTAACCCTAACCCTAACCCTAACCCTAACCCTAACCCTAACCCTAACCCTAACCCTAACCCTAATCTTGGATTGTTCTTGCGGTGTTCATTCATCCTAAACCTAACCCTAACCCTAACCCTAACCCTAACCCTAACCCTAACCCTAACCCTAACCCTAACCCTAACCCTATTCTTGGATTGTTCTTGCGGTGTTCATTCACCCTAACCCTAACCCTAACCCTAACCCTAACCCTAACCCTAACCCTAATCTTGGATTGTTCTTGCGGTGTTCATTCACCCTAACCCTAACCCTAACCCTAACCCTATTCTTGGATTGTTCTTGCGGTGTTCATTCACCCTAACCCTAACCCTAACCCTAACCCTAACCCTAACCCTAACCCTAACCCTAACCCTAACCCTAATCTTGGATTGTTCTTGCGGTGTTCATTCACCCTAACCCTAACCCTAACCCTAACCCTAACCCTAACCCTAATCTTGGATTGTTCTTATAGTGTTCATTCATCCTAACCCTAACCCTAACCCTAACCCTAACCCTAACCCTAACCCTAACCCTAGCCCTAACCCTAATCTTGGATTGTTCTTGCGGTGTTCATTCATCCTAACCCTAACCCTAACCCTAACCCTAACCCTAACCCTAACCCTAACCCTAACCCTAACCCTAACCCTAACCCTAATCTTGGATTGTTCTTATAGTGTTCATTCATCCTAACCCTAACCCTAACCCTAACCCTAACCCTAACCCTAACCCTAACCCTAATCCTAACCCTAATCTTGGATTGTTCTTGCGGTGTTCATTCATCCTAAACCTAACCCTAACCCTAACCCTAACCCTAACCCTAACCCTAACCCTAACCCTAACCCTAACCCTAACCCTAACCCTATTCTTGGATTATTCTTGCGGTGTTCATTCACCCTAACCCTAACCCTAACCCTAACCCTAACCCTAACCCTAACCCTAACCCTAACCCTAATCTTGGATTGTTCTTGCGGTGTTCATTCATCCTAACCCTAACCCTAACCCTAACCCTAACCCTAACCCTAACCCTAATCCTAACCCTAAACCTAATCTTGGATTGTTCTTGCGGTGTTCATTCACCCTAACCCTAACCCTAACCCTAACCCTGACCCTAACCCTAATCTTGGATTGTTCTTGTAGTGTTCATTCATCCTAACCCTAACCCTAACCCTAACCCTAATCTTGGATTGTTTTTGCGGTGTTCATTCATCCTAAACCTAACCCTAACCCTAACCCTAACCCTAACCCTAACCCTAACCCTAACCCTAACCCGAACCCGAACCCGAACCCGAACCCGAACCCGAACCCGAACCCTAACCCTAACCCTATTCTTGGATTGTTCTTCCGGTGTTCATTCACTCTAACCCTAACCCTAACCCTAACCCTAACCCTAACCCTAACCCTAACCCTAACCCTATTCTTGGATTGTTCTTGCGGTGTTCATTCACCCTAACCCTTACCCTAACCCTAACCCTAACCCTAACCCTAACCCTAACCCTAATCTTGGATTGTTCTTGCGGTGTTCATTCATCCTAACCCTAACCCTAACCCTAACCCTAACCCTAACCCTAACCCTAACCCTAACCCTAACCCTAACCCTAACCCTAACCCTAATCTTGGATTGTTCTTGTAGTGTTCATTCATCCTAACCCTAACCCTAACCCTAACCCTAACCCTAACCCTAACCCTAACCCTAACCCTAACCCTAATCTTGGATTGTTCTTGCGGTGTTCATTCATCCTAACCCTAACCCTAACCCTAACCCTAACCCTAACCCTATTCTTGAATTGTTCTTGCGGTGTTCATTCACCCTAACCCTAACCCTAACCCTAACCCTAACCCTAACCCTAACCCTAACCCTAACCCTAACCCTAACCCTAACCCTAATCATGGATTGTTCTTGCGGTGTTCATTCACCCTAACCCTAACCCTAACCCTAACTCTAACCCTAACCCTATTCTTGGATTGTTCTTGCGGTGTTCATTCACCCTAACCCTAACCCTAACCCTAACCCTAACCCTAACCCTAATCTTGGATTGTTCTTGTGGTGTTCATTCATCCTAACCCTAACCCTAACCCTAACCCCAACCCTAACCCTAACCCTAACCCTAACCCTAACCCTAACCCTAACCCTAACCCTAACCCTAACCCTAACCCTAACCCTAACCCTAATCTTGGATTGTTCTTGCGGTGTTCAATCACCCTAACCCTAACCCTAACCCTAACCCTAACCCTAACCCTAACCTTGGATTGTTCTTGTAGTGTTCATTCATCCTAACCCAACCCTAACCCTAACACTAACACTAACCCTTATCTTGGATTGTTCTTGCGGTGTTCATTCATCCTAACCCTAACCCTAACCCTAACCCTAACCCTAACCCTAACCCTAACCCTAACCCTAACCCTAACCCTAACCCTAACCCTAATCTTGGATTGTTCTTGCGGTGTTCATTCATCCTAACCCTAACCCTAACCCTAACCCTAACCCTAACCCTAATCCTAACCCTAAACCTAATCTTGGATTGTTCTTGCGGTGTTCATTCACCCTAACCCTAACCCTAACCCTAACCCTGACCCTAACCCTAATCTTGGATTGTTCTTGTAGTGTTCATTCATCCTAACCCTAACCCTAACCCTAACCCTAATCTTGGATTGTTTTTGCGGTGTTCATTCATCCTAAACCTAACCCTAACCCTAACCCTAACCCTAACCCTAACCCTAACCCTAACCCTAACCCTAACCCTAACCCGAACCCGAACCCGAACCCGAACCCGAACCCGAACCCGAACCCTAACCCTAACCCTATTCTTGGATTGTTCTTCCGGTGTTCATTCACTCTAACCCTAACCCTAACCCTAACCCTAACCCTAACCCTAACCCTAACCCTAACCCTAACCCTATTCTTGGATTGTTCTTGCGGTGTTCATTCACCCTAACCCTTACCCTAACCCTAACCCTAACCCTAACCCTAACCCTAATCTTGGATTGTTCTTGCGGTGTTCATTCATCCTAACCCTAACCCTAACCCTAACCCTAACCCTAACCCTAACCCTAACCCTAACCCTAACCCTAATCTTGGATTGTTCTTGTAGTGTTCATTCATCCTAACCCTAACCCTAACCCTAACCCTAACCCTAACCCTAACCCTAACCCTAACCCTAACCCTAATCTTGGATTGTTCTTGCGGTGTTCATTCATCCTAACCCTAACCCTAACCCTAACCCTAACCCTATTCTTGGATTGTTCTTGCGGTGTTCATTCACCCTAACCCTAACCCTAACCCTAACCCTAACCCTAACCCTAACCCTAACCCTAACCCTAACCCTAACCCTAACCCTAATCATGGATTGTTCTTGCGGTGTTCATTCACCCTAACCCTAACCCTAACCCTAACTCTAACCCTAACCCTATTCTTGGATTGTTCTTGCGGTGTTCATTCACCCTAATCCTAACCCTAACCCTAACCCTAACCCTAACCCTAACCCTAATCTTGGATTGTTCTTGTGGTGTTCATTCATCCTAACCCTAACCCTAACCCTAACCCTAACCCCAACCCTAACCCTAACCCTAACCCTAACCCTAACCCTAATCTTGGATTGTTCTTGCGGTGTTCAATCACCCTAACCCTAACCCTAACCCTAACCCTAACCCTAACCCTAACCTTGGATTGTTCTTGTAGTGTTCATTCATCCTAACCCAACCCTAACCCTAACACTAACACTAACCCTTATCTTGGATTGTTCTTGCGGTGTTCATTCATCCTAACCCTAACCCTAACCCTAACCCTAACCCTAACCCTAACCCTATTCCTGGATTGTTCTTGCGGTGTTCATTCACCCTAACCCTAACCCTAACCCTAACCCTAACCCTAACCCTAACCCTAACCCTAACCCTAACCCTAACCCTAATCTTGGATTGTTCTTGCGGTGTTCATTCACCCTAACCCTAACCCTAACCCTAACCCTAACCCTATTCTTGGATTGTTCTTGCGGTGTTCATTCACCCTAACCCTAACCCTAACCCTAACCCTAACCCTAACCCTAACCCTAACCCTAACCCTAACCCTAACCCTAACCCTAACCCTAACCCTAACCCTAATCTTGGATTGTTCTTGTGGTGTTCATACATCCTAACCCTAACCCTAACCCTAACCCTAACCCTAACCCTAACCCTAATCTTGGATTGTTCTTGCGGTGTTCATTCACCCTAACCCTAACCCTAACCCTAACCCTAACCCTAACCTTGGATTGTTCTTGTAGTGTTCATTCATCCTAACCCTAACCCTAACCCTAACCCTAACCCTAGCCCTAACCCTAATCTTGGATTGTTCTTGCGGTGTTCATTCATCCTAACCCTAACCCTAACCCTAACCCTAACCCTAACCCTAACCCTAACCCTAACCCTAACCCCAACCCTAACCCTAACCCTAACCCTAACCCTATTCTTGGATTGTTCTTGTAGTGTTCATTCATCCTAACCCTAACCCTAACCCTAACCCTAACCCTAACCCTAACCCTAACCCTAACCCTAACCCTAACCCTAACCCTAATCTTGGATTGTTCTTGCGGTGTTCATTCACCCTAACCCTAACCCTAACCCTAACCCTAACCCTAACCCTATTCTTGGATTGTTCTTGCGGTGTTCATTCACCCTAACCCTAACCCTAACCCTAACCCTAACCCTAACCCTAACCCTAACCCTAATCTTGGATTGTTCTTGTGGTGTTCATTCATCCTAACCCTAACCCTAACCCTAACCCTAACCCTAACCCTAATCTTGGATTGTTCTTGCGGTGTTCATTCACCCTAACCCTAACCCTAACCCTAACCCTAACCCTAACCCTAACCCTAACCCTAACCCTAACCCTAACCCTAATCCTAACCTTGGATTGTTCTTGTAGTGTTCATTCACCCTAACCCTAACCCTAACCCTAACCCTAACCCTAACCCTAACCCTAACCCTAGCCCTAACCCTAATCTTGGATTGTTCTTGCGGTGTTCATTCATCCTAACCCTAACCCTAACCCTAACCCTAACCCTAACCCTAACCCTAACCCTAACCCCAACCCTAACCCTAACCCTAACCCTAACCCTATTCTTGGATTGTTCTTGTAGTGTTCATTCATCCTAACCCTAACCCTAACCCTAACCCTAACCCTAACCCTAACCCTAACCCTAACCCTAACCCTAACCCTAACCCTAATCTTGGATTGTTCTTGCGGTGTTCATTCATCCTAACCCTAACCCTAACCCTAACCCTAACCCTAACCCTAACCCTAACCCTAACCCTAACCCTAACCCTAACCCTATTCTTGGATTGTTCTTGCGGTGTTCATTCACCCTAACCCTAACCCTAACCCTAACCCTATTCTTGGATTGTTCTTGCGGTGTTCATTCACCCTAACCCTAACCCTAACCCTAACCCTAACCCTAACCCTAACCCTAACCCTAACCCTAATCTTGGATTCTTCTTGCGGTGTTCATTCATCCTAACCCTAACCCTAACCCTAACCCTAACCCTAACCCTAACCCTAACCCTAACCCTAACCCTAACCCTAACCCTAATCTTGGATTGTTCTTGTAGTGTTCATTCATCCTAACCCTAACCCTAACCCTAACCCTAACCCTAACCCTAACCCTAACCCTAACCCTAACCCTAACCCTAACCCTAACCCTAACCCTAATCTTGGATTGTTCTTGCGGTGTTCATTCATCCTAACCCTAACCCTAACCCTAACCCTAACCGTAACCCTAACCCTAACCCTAACCCTAACCCTATTCTTGGATTGTTCTTGCGTTGTTCATTCACCCTAACCCTAACCCTAACCCTAACCCTAACCCTAACCCTAACCCTAACCCTAACCCTAACCCTAACCCTAACCCTAACCCTAACCCTAACCCTAATCTTGGATTGTTCTTGCGGTGTTCATTCACCCTAACCCTAACCCTAACCCTAACCCTAACCCTATTCTTGGATTGTTCTTGCGGTGTTCATTCACCCTAACCCTAACCCTAACCCTAACCCTAACCCTAACCCTAACCCTAACCCTAACCCTAACCCTAATCTTGGATTGTTCTTGTGGTGTTCATTCATCCTAACCCTAACCCTAACCCTAACCCTAACCCTAACCCTAACCCTAACCCTAACCCTAATCTTGGATTGTTCTTGCGGTGTTCATTCACCCTAACCCTAACCCTAACCCTAACCCTAACCCTAACCCTAACCCTAACCTTGGATTGTTCTTGTAGTGTTCATTCATCCTAACCCTAACCCTAACCCTAACCCTAACCCTAGCCCTAACCCTAATCTTGGATTGTTCTTGCGGTGTTCATTCATCCTAACCCTAACCCTAACCCTAACCCTAACCCTAACCCTAACCCTAACCCTAACCCTAACCCCAACCCTAACCCTAACCCTAACCCTAACCCTAACCCTATTCTTGGATTGTTCTTGTAGTGTTCATTCATCCTAACCCTAACCCTAACCCTAACCCTAACCCTAACCCTAACCCTAACCCTAACCCTAACCCTAACCCTAACCCTAACCCTAACCCTAATCTTGGATTGTTCTTGCGGTGTTCATTCACCCTAACCCTAACCCTAACCCTAACCCTAACCCTATTCTTGGATTGTTCTTGCGGTGTTCATTCACCCTAACCCTAACCCTAACCCTAACCCTAACCCTAACCCTAACCCTAACCCTAACCCTAACCCTAACCCTAACCCTAACCCTAACCCTAACCCTAACCCTAATCTTGGATTGTTCTTGTGGTGTTCATTCATCCTAACCCTAACCCTAACCCTAACCCTAACCCTAATCTTGGATTGTTCTTGCGGTGTTCATTCACCCTAACCCTAACCCTAACCCTAACCCTAACCCTAACCCTAACCCTAACCTTGGATTGTTCTTGTAGTGTTCATTCATCCTAACCCTAACCCTAACCCTAACCCTAACCCTAACCCTA
>NW_028113156.1:557500-560000 GCF_964234715.1 Podarcis melisellensis | reverse complement strand
GTGTTCATTCATCCTAACCCTAACCCTAACCCTAACCCTAACCCTAACCCTAACCCTAATCTTGGATTGTTCTTGTAGTGTTCATTCATCCTAACCCTAACCCTAACCCTAACCCTAACCCTAACCCGAACCCTAACCCTAACCCTAACCCTAACCCTAATCTTGGATTGTTCTTGCGGTGTTCATTCATCCTAACCCTAACCCTAACCCTAACCCTAACCCTAACCCTAACCCTAACCCTAACCCTAACCCTATTCTTGGATTGTTCTTGCGGTGTTCATTCACCCTAACCCTAACCCTAACCCTAACCCTAACCCTAACCCTAACCCTAACCCTAACCCTAATCTTGGATTGTTCTTGTGGTGTTCATTCATCCTAACCCTAACCCTAACCCTAACCCTAACCCTAACCCTAACCCTAACCCTAACCCTAACCCTAACCCTAACCCTAACCCTAACCCTAACCCTAACCCTAATCTTGGATTGTTCTTGCGGTGTTCATTCACCCTAACCCTAACCCTAACCCTAACCCTAACCCTAACCCTAACCCTAACCCTAACCCTAACCCTAACCCTAACCCTAACCCTAACCTTGGATTGTTCTTGTAGTGTTCATTCATCCTAACCCTAACCCTAACCCTAACCCTAGCCCTAGCCCTAACCCTAATCTTGGATTGTTCTTGCGGTGTTCATTCATCCTAACCCTAACCCTAACCCTAACCCTAACCCTAACCCTAACCCTAACCCTAACCCTAACCCTAACCCTAACCCTATTCTTGGATTGTTCTTGTAGTGTTCATTCATCCTAACCCTAACCCTAACCCTAACCCTAACCCTAACCCTAACCCTAACCCTAACCCTCACCCTAACCCTATTCTTGGATTGTTCTTGCGGTGTTCATTCACCCTAACCCTAACCCTAACCCTAACCCTGACCCTAACCCTATTCTTGGATTGTTTTTGCGGTGTTCATTCACCCTAACCCTAACCCTAACCCTAACCCTAACCCTAACCCTAACCCTAACCCTAACCCTAACCCTAACCCTAATCTTGGATTGTTCTTGCGGTGTTCATTCATCCTAACCCTAACCCTAACCCTAACCCTAACCCTAACCCTAACCCTAACCCTAACCCTAACCCTAACCCTAACCTTGGATTGTTCTTGTAGTGTTCATTCATCCTAACCCTAACCCTAACCCTAACCCTAACCCTAGCCCTAACCCTAATCTTGGATTGTTCTTGCGGTGTTCATTCATCCTAACCCTAACCCTAACCCTAACCCTAACCCTAACCCTAACCCTAACCCTAACCCTAACCCTAACCCTAACCCTAACCCTAACCCTAATCTTGGATTGTTCTTGCGGTGTTCATTCATCCTAACCCTAACCCTAACCCTAACCCTAACCCTAACCCTAACCCTAACCCTAACCCTAACCCTAACCCTAACCCTATTCTTGGATTGTTCTTGCGGTGTTCATTCACCCTAACCCTAACCCTAACTCTAACCCTATTCTTGGATTGTTCTTGCGGTGTTCATTCACCCTAACCCTAACCCTAACCCTAACCCTAACCCTAACCCTAACCCTAACCCTAACCCTAATCTTGGATTGTTCTTGCGGTGTTCATTCATCCTAACCCTAACCCTAACCCTAACCCTAACCCTAACCCTAATCTTGGATTGTTCTTGTAGTGTTCATTCATCCTAACCCTAACCCTAACCATAACCCTAACCCTAACCCTAACCCTAACCCTAACCCTAACCCTAACCCTAACCCTAACCCTAATCTTGGATTGTTCTTGCGGTGTTCATTCATCCTAACCCTAACCCTAACCCTAACCCTAACCCTAACCCTAACCCTAACCCTAACCCTAACCCTAACCCTATTCTTGGATTGTTCTTGCGGTGTTCATTCACCCTAACCCTAACCCTAACCCTAACCCTAACCCTAACCCTAATCTTGGATTGTTCTTGTGGTGTTCATTCATCCTAACCCTAACCCTAACCCTAACCCTAACCCTAACCCTAACCCTAACCCTAACCCTAACCCTAACCCTAACCCTAACCCTAACCCTAACCCTAATCTTGGATTGTTCTTGCGGTGTTCATTCACCCTAACCCTAACCCTAACCCTAACCCTAACCCTAACCCTAACCCTAACCCTAACCCTAACCCTAACCCTAACCCTAACCTTGGATTGTTCTGGTAGTGTTCATTCATCCTAACCCTAACCCTAACCCTAGCCCTAGCCCTAGCCCTAACCCTAATCTTGGATTGTTCTTGCGGTGTTCATTCATCCTAACCCTTACCCTAACCCTAACCCTAACCCTAACCCTAACCCTAACCCTAACCCTAACCCTATTCTTGGATTGTTCTTGCGGTGTTCATTCACCCTAACCCTAACCCTAACCCTAACCCTGACCCTAACCCTATTCTTGGATTGTTCTTGCGGTGTTCATTCACCCTAACCCTAACCCTAACCCTAACCCTAACCCTAACCCTAAC
>NW_028113156.1:535000-537500 GCF_964234715.1 Podarcis melisellensis | reverse complement strand
CCCTAACACTAACCCTATTCTTGGATTGTTCTTGCGGTGTTCATTCACCCTAACCCTAACCCTAACCCTAACCCTAACCCTAACCCTAACCCTAACCCTAACCCTAACCCTAACCCTAACCCTAACCCTAACCCTATTCTTGGATTGTTCTTGCGGTGTTCATTCACCCTAACCCTAACCCTAACCCTAACCCTAACCCTAACCCTAATCTTGGATTGTTCTTGTGGTGTTCATTCATCCTAACCCTAACCCTAACCCTAACCCTAACCCTAACCCTAACCCTAACCCTAACCCTAACCCTAACCCTAACCCTAACCCTAATCTTGGATTGTTCTTGCAGTGTTCATTCATCCTAACCCTAACCCTAACCCTAACCCTAACCCTAACCCTAACCCTAACCCTAACCCTAACCCTAATCTTGGATTGTTCTTGTGGTGTTCATTCATCCTAACCCTAACCCTAACCCTAACCCTAACCCTAACCCTAACCCTAACCCTAACCCTAACCCTAACCCTAACCCTAACCCTAACCCTAACCCTAATCTTGGATTGTTCTTGCAGTGTTCATTCATCCTAACCCTAACCCTAACCCTAACCCTAACCCTAACCCTAACCCTAACCCTAACCCTAACCCTAACCCTATTCTTGGATTGTTCTTGTGGTGTTCATTCATCCTAACCCTAACCCTAACCCTAACCCTAACCCTAACCCTAACCCTAACCCTAATCTTGGATTGTTCTTGCGGTGTTCATTCACCCTAACCCTAACCCTAACCCTAACCCTAACCCTAACCCTAACCCTAACCCTAACCCTAACCCTATTCTTGGATTGTTCTTGCGGTGTTCATTCACCCTAACCCTAACCCTAACCCTAACCCTAACCCTAACCCTAACCCTAACCCTAACCCTAACCCTAACCCTAACCCTAACCCTAACCCTAACCCTATTCTTGGATTGTTCTTGCGGTGTTCATTCACCCTAACCCTAACCCTAACCCTAACCCTAACCCTAACCCTAACCCTAACCCTAACCCTAACCCTAATCTTGGATTGTTCTTGCGGTGTTCATTCATCCTAACCCTAACCCTAACCCTAACCCTAACCCTAACCCTAACCCTAACCCTAACCCTAACCCTTATCTTGGATTGTTCTTGCGGTGTTCATTCATCCTAACCCTAACCCTAACCCTAACCCTAACCCTAACCCTAACCCTAACCCTAACCCTAACCCTAACCCTAATCTTGGATTGTTCTTGTAGTGTTCATTCATCCTAACCCTAACCCTAACCCTAACCCTAACCCTAACCCTAACCCTAACCCTAATCTTGGATTGTTCTTGCGGTGTTCATTCATCCTAACCCTAACCCTAACCCTAACCCTAACCCTAACCCTAACCCTAACCCTAACCCTAACCCTAACCCTTATCTTGGATTGTTCTTGCGGTGTTCATTCATCCTAACCCTAACCCTAACCCTAACCCTAACCCTAACCCTAACCCCAACCCTAACCCTAACCCTAACCCTAACCCTTATCTTGGATTGTTCTTGCAGTGTTCATTCATCCTAACCCTAACCCTAACCCTAACCCTAACCCTAACCCTAACCCTAACCCTAACCCTAACCCTAACCCTAACCCTATTCTTGGATTGTTCTTGTGGTGTTCATTCATCCTAACCCTAACCCTAACCCTAACCCTAACCCTAACCCTAACCCTAACCCCAACCCTAACCCTAACCCTAACCCTAACCCTTATCTTGGATTGTTCTTGCAGTGTTCATTCATCCTAACCCTAACCCTAACCCTAACCCTAACCCTAACCCTAACCCTAACCCTAACCCTAACCCTAACCCTAACCCTAACCCTATTCTTGGATTGTTCTTGTGGTGTTCATTCATCCTAACCCTAACCCTAACCCTAACCCTAACCCTAACCCTAACCCTAACCCTAACCCTAACCCTAACCCTAACCCTAATCTTGGATTGTTCTTGCGGTGTTCATTCACCCTAACCCTAACCCTAACCCTAACCCTAACCCTAACCCTAACCCTAACCCTATTCTTGGATTGTTCTTGCGGTGTTCATTCACCCTAACCCTAACCCTAACCCTAACCCTAACCCTAACCCTAACCCTAACACTAACCCTATTCTTGGATTGTTCTTGCGGTGTTCATTCACCCTAACCCTAACCCTAACCCTAACCCTAACCCTAACCCTAACCCTAACCCTAACCCTAACCCTAACCCTAACCCTAACCCTATTCTTGGATTGTTCTTGCGGTGTTCATTCACCCTAACCCTAACCCTAACCCTAACCCTAACCCTAACCCTAACCCTAATCTTGGATTGTTCTTGTGGTGTTCATTCATCCTAACCCTAACCCTAACCCTAACCCTAACCCTAACCCTAACCCTAACCCTAACCCTAACCCTAACCCTAACCCTAACCCTAACCCTAACCCTAATCTTGGATTGTTCTTGCAGTGTTCATTCATCCTAACCCTAACCCTA
>NW_028113156.1:527500-530000 GCF_964234715.1 Podarcis melisellensis | reverse complement strand
CCTAATCTTAGATTGTTCTTGCGGTGTTCATTCATCCTAACCCTAACCCTAACCCTAACCCTAATCCTAACCCTAACCCTAATCTTGGATTGTTCTTGCGGTGTTCATTCACCCTAACCCTAACCCTAACCCTAACCCTAACCCTAACCCTAACCCTAACCCTAACCCTAATCTTGGATTGTTCTTGTGGTGTTCATTCATCCTAACCCTAACCCTAACCCTAACCCTAACCCTAACCCTAACCCTAACCCTAACACTAACCCTATTCTTGGATTGTTCTTGCGGTGTTCATTCACCCTAACCCTAACCCTAACCTTAACCCTAACCCTAACCCTAACCCTAACCCTAACCCTAACCCTAACCCTAACCCTAACCCTAACCCTAACCCTAACCCTATTCTTGGATTGTTCTTGCGGTGTTCATTCACCCTAACCCTAACCCTAACCCTAACCCTAACCCTAACCCTAACCCTAACCCTAACCCTAACCCTAACCCTAACCCTAACCCTAATCTTGGATTGTTCTTGCAGTGTTCATTCATCCTAACCCTAACCCTAACCCTAACCCTAACCCTAACCCTAACCCTAACCCTAACCCTAACCCTAACCCTAACCCTAACCCTAATCTTGGATTGTTCTTGTGGTGTTCATTCATCCTAACCCTAACCCTAACCCTAACCCTAACCCTAACCCTAACCCTAACCCTAACCCTAACCCTAATCTTGGATTGTTCTTGCAGTGTTCATTCATCCTAACCCTAACCCTAACCCTAACCCTAACCCTAACCCTAACCCTAACCCTAATCTTGGATTGTTCTTGCGGTGTTCATTCATCCTAACCCTAACCCTAACCCTAACCCTAACCCTAACCCTAACCCTAACCCTAACCCTAACCCTAACCCTATTCTTGGATTGTTCTTGCGGTGTTCATTCACCCTAACCCTAACCCTAACCCTTACCCTAACCCTAACCCTAACCCTAATCCTAACCCTAACCCTAACCCTAACCCTATTCTTGGATTGTTCTTGCGGTGTTCATTCACCCTAACCCTAACCCTAACCCTAACCCTAACCCTAACCCTAACCCTAACCCTAATCTTAGATTGTTCTTGCGGTGTTCATTCATCCTAACCCTAACCCTAACCCTAACCCTAACCCTAACCCTAACCCTAACCCTAACCCTAACCCTAACCCTAACCTTAATCTTGGATTGTTCTTGTAGTGTTCATTCATCCTAACCCTAACCCTAACCCTAACCCTAATCTTGGATTGTTCTTGCGGTGTTCATTCATCCTAAACCTAACCCTAACCCTAACTCTAACCCTAACCCTAACCCTAACCCTAACCCTAACCCTAACCCTAACCCTAACCCTAACCCTAACCCTATTCTTGGATTGTTCTTGCGGTGTTCATTCACCCTAACCCTTACCCTAACCCTAACCCTAACCCTAACCCTAACCCTAACCCTAACCCTAACCCTAACTCTAACCCAAACCCTAACCCTAACCCTAACCCTAACCCTAACCCTAACCCTTATCTTGGATTGTTCTTGTAGTGTTCATTCATCCTAACCCTAACCCTAACCCTAACCCTAACCCTAATCTTGGCTTGTTCTTGCGGTGTTCATTCATCCTAAACCTAACCCTAACCCTAACCCTAACCCTAACCCTAACCCTAACCCTAACCCTAACCCTAACCCTAACCCTAACCCTAACCCTAACACTAACACTAACACTAACCCTTATCTTGGATTGTTCTTGCGGTGTTTATTCATCCTAACCCTAACCCTAACCCTAACCCTAACCCTAACCCTAACCCTAACCCTAACCCTAACCCTAACCCTAACCCTAACCCTAACCCTAACCCTATTCCTGGATTGTTCTTGCGGTGTTCATTCACCCTAACCCTAACCCTAACCCTAACCCTAACCCTAACCCTAACCCTAACCCTAACCCTAATCTTGGATTGTTCTTGCGGTGTTCATTCACCCTAACCCTAACCCTAACCCTAACCCTAACCCTAACCCTAACCCTAACCCTAACCCTAACCCTAACCCTAACCCTAACCCTATTCTTGGATTGTTCTTGCGGTGTTCATTCACCCTAACCCTAACCCTAACCCTAACCCTAACCCTAACCCTAACCCTAACCCTAACCCTAACCCTAATCTTGGATTGTTCTTGTGGTGTTCATTCATCCTAACCCTAACCCTAACCCTAACCCTAACCCTAACCCTAACCCTAATCTTGGATTGTTCTTGCGGTGTTCATTCACCCTAACCCTAACCCTAACCCTAACCCTAACCCTAACCCTAACCCTAACCCTAACCCTAACCCTAACCCTAACCCTAATCTTGGATTGTTCTTGTAGTGTTCATTCATCCTAACCCTAACCCTAACCCTAACCCTAATCTTGGATTGTTCTTGCGGTGTTCATTCATCCTAAACCTAACCCTAACCCTAACCCTAACTCTAACCCTAACCCTAACCCTAACCCTAACCCTAA
>NW_028113156.1:492500-500000 GCF_964234715.1 Podarcis melisellensis | reverse complement strand
CCTAACACTAACACTAACACTAACCCTTATCTTGGATTGTTCTTGCGGTGTTCATTCATCCTAACCCTAACCCTAACCCTAACCCTAACCCTAACCCTAACCCTAACCCTAACCCTAACCCTATTCTTGGATTGTTCTTGCGGTGTTCATTCACCCTAACCCTACCCCTAACCCTAACCCTAACCCTAACCCTAACCCTAACCCTAACCCTAACCCTAACCCTAACCCTAACCCTAACCCTATTCCTGGATTGTTCTTGCGGTGTTCATTCACCCTAACCCTAACCCTAACCCTAACCTTAACCCTAACCCTAACCCTAACGCTAACCCTAACCCTAACCCTAACCCTAACGCTAACCCTAACCCTAACCCTAACCCTAACCCTAACCCTAACCCTAACCCTAACCCTAATCTTGGATTGTTTTTGTGGTGTTCATCCTAACCCTAACCCTAACCCTAACCCTAACCCTAACCCTAACCCTAACCCTAACCCAAACCCTAACCCTAATCTTGGATTGTTCTTGCGGTGTTCATTCACCCTAACCCTAACCCTAACCCTAACCCTAACCCTAACCCTATTCTTGGATTGTTCTTGCGGTGTTCATTCACCCTAACCCTAACCCTAACCCTAACCCTAACCCTAACCCTAACCCTAACCCTAATCTTGGATTGTTCTTGTGGTGTTCATTCACCCTAACCCTAACCCTAACCCTAACCCTAACCCTAACCCTAACCCTAACCCTAACCTTGGATTGTTCTTGTAGTGTTCATTCATCCTAACCCTAACCCTAACCCTAACCCTAACCCTAACCCTAACCCTAACCCTAACCCTAACCCTAGCCCTAACCCTAATCTTGGATTGTTCTTGCGGTGTTCATTCATCCTAACCCTAACCCTAACCCTAACCCTAACCCTAACCCTAACCCTAACCCTAACCCTAACCCTAACCCTAAACCTAACCCTATTCTTGGATTGTTCTTGTAGTGTTCATTCATCCTAACCCTAACCCTAACCCTAACCCTAACTCTAACCCTAACCCTAACCCTAACCCTAACCCTAACACTAACACTAACACTAACACTAACACTTATCTTGGATTGTTCTTGCGGTGTTCATTCATCCTAACCCTAACCCTAACCCTAACCCTAACCCTAACCCTAACCCTAACCCTAACCCTAACCCTAACCCTATTCTTGGATTGTTCTTGCGGTGTTCATTCACCCTAACCCTACCCCTAACCCTAACCCTAACCCTAACCCTAATCCTAACCCTAACCCTAACCCTAACCCTAACCCTAACCCTAACCCTAACCCTAACCCTAACCCTAACCCTAACCCTAACCCTATTCCTGGATTGTTCTTGCGGTGTTCATTCACCCTAACCCTAACCCTAACCCTAACCTTAACCCTAACCCTAACCCTAACGCTAACCCTAACCCTAACCCTAACCCTAACCCTAACCCTAACCCTAACCCTAACCCTAATCTTGGATTGTTTTTGTGGTGTTCATCCTAACCCTAACCCTAACCCTAACCCTAACCCTAACCCTAACCCTAACCCTAACCCTAACCCTAACCCTAACCCTAACCCTAACCCAAACCCTAACCCTAATCTTGGATTGTTCTTGCGGTGTTCATTCACCCTAACCCTAACCCTAACCCTAACCCTAACCCTAACCCTAACCCTATTCTTGGATTGTTCTTGCGGTGTTCATTCACCCTAACCCTAACCCTAACCCTAACCCTAACCCTAACCCTAACCCTAACCCTAACCCTAATCTTGGATTGTTCTTGTGGTGTTCATTCACCCTAACCCTAACCCTAACCCTAACCCTAACCCTAACCCTAACCCTAACCCTAACCCTAACCTTGGATTGTTCTTGTAGTGTTCATTCATCCTAACCCTAACCCTAACCCTAACCCTAACCCTAACCCTAACCCTAACCCTAGCCCTAACCCTAATCTTGGATTGTTCTTGCGGTGTTCATTCATCCTAACCCTAACCCTAACCCTAACCCTAACCCTAACCCTAACCCTAACCCTAACCCTAACCCTATTCTTGGATTGTTCTTGTAGTGTTCATTCATCCTAACCCTAACCCTAACCCTAACCCTAACCCTAACCCTAACCCTAACCCTAACCCTAACCCTAACCCTAACCCTAATCTTGGATTGTTCTTGCGGTGTTCATTCATCCTAACCCTAACCCTAACCCTAACCCTAACCCTAACCCTAACCCTAACCCTAACCCTAACCCTAACCCTAACCCTATTCTTGGATTGTTCTTGCGGTGTTCATTCACCCTAACCCTAACCCTAACCCTAACCCTAACCCTAACCCTAACCCTAACCCTAACCCTAACCCTATTCTTGGATTGTTCTTGCGGTGTTCATTCACCCTAACCCTAACCCTAACCCTAACCCTAACCCTAACCCTAACCCTAACCCTAACCCTAACCCTAACCCTAACCCTAACCCTAACCCTAATCTTGGATTGTTCTTGCGGTGTTCATTCATCCTAACCCTAACCCTAACCCTAACCCTAACCCTAACCCTAACCCTAACCCTATTCTTGGATTGTTCTTGCAGTGTTCATTCACCCTAACCCTAACCCTAACCCTTACCCTAACCCTAACCCTAACCCTAATCCTAACCCTAACCCTAACCCTAACCCTAACCCTAACCCTAACCCTAACCCTAACCCTAACCCTATTCTTGGATTGTTCTTGCGGTGTTCATTCACCCTAACCCTAACCCTAACCCTAACCCTAACCCTAACCCTAACCCTAACCCTAACCCTAACCCTAATCTTGGATTGTTCTTGCGGTGTTCATTCATCCTAACCCTAACCCTAACCCTAACCCTAACCCTAACCCTAACCCTATTCTTGGATTGTTCTTGTGGTGTTCATTCATCCTAACCCTAACCCTAACCCTAACCCTAACCCTAACCCTAACCCTAACCCTAACCCTAACCCTAACCCTAACCCTATTCTTGGATTGTTCTTGCGGTGTTCATTCACCCTAACCCTAACCCTAACCCTTACCCTAACCCTAACCCTAACCCTAATCCTAACCCTAACCCTAACCCTAACCCTAACCCTAACCCTAACCCTAACCCTAACCCTATTCTTGGATTGTTCTTGCGGTGTTCATTCACCCTAACCCTAACCCTAACCCTAACCCTAACCCTAATCTTGGATTGTTCTTGCGGTGTTCATTCATCCTAACCCTAACCCTAACGCTAACCCTAACCCTAACCCTAACCCTAATCCTAACCCTAACCGTAATCTTGGATTGTTCTTGCGGTGTTCATTCACCCTAACCCTAACCCTAACCCTAACCCTAACCCTAACCCTAACCCTAATCTTGGATTGTTCTTGTAGTGTTCATTCATCCTAACCCTAACCCTAACCCTAACCCTAACCCTAACCCTAACCCTAACCCTAACCCTAACCCTAATCTTGAATTGTTCTTGCGGTGTTCATTCATCCTAAACCTAACCCTAACCCTAACTCTAAGCCTAACCCTAACCCTAACCCTAACCCTAACCTAACCCTAACCCTAACCCTAACCCTAACCCTAACCCTAACCCTAACCCTAACCCTAACCCTAACCCTAACCCTAACCCTAACCCTAACCCTAACCCTATTCTTGGATTGTTCTTCCGGTGTTCATTCACTCTAACCCTAACCCTAACCCTAACCCTAACCCTAACCCTAACCCTAACCCTAACCCTATTCTTGGATTGTTCTTGCGGTGTTCATTCACCCTTACCCTAACCCTAACCCTAACCCTAACCCTAACCCTAACCCTAACTCTAACCCTAACCCTAACCCTAACCCTAACCCTTATCTTGGATTGTTCTTGTAGTGTTCATTCATCCTAACCCTAACCCTAACCCTAACCCTAACCCTAACCCTAACCCTAACCCTAACCCTAATCTTGGATTGTTCTTGCGGTGTTCATTCATCCTAACCCTAACCCTAACCCTAACCCTAACCCTAACCCTAACTCTAACCCTAACCCTAACACTAACACTAACACTAACACTAACACTAACCCTTATCTTGGATTGTTCTTGCGGTGTTCATTCATCCTAACCCTAACCCTAACCCTAACCCTAACCCTAACCCTAACCCTAATCTTGGATTGTTCTTGCGGTGTTCATTCACCCTAACCCTACCCCTAACCCTAACCCTAATCCTAACCCTAACCCTAACCCTAACCCTAACCCTAACCCTAACCCTAACCCGAACCCGAACCCGAACCCTATTCCTGGATTGTTCTTGCGGTGTTCAATCACCCTAACCCTAACCCTAACCCTAACCTTAACCCTAACCCTAACCCTAACCCTAACGCTAACCCTAACCCTAACCCTAACCCTAACCCTAACCCTAACCCTAACCCTAACCCTAACCCTAATCTTGGATTGTTCTTGTGGTGTTCATCCTAACCCTAACCCTAACCCTAACCCTAACCCTAACCCTAACCCTAATCCTAACCCTAACCCTAATCTTGGATTGTTCTTGCGGTGTTCATTCACCCTAACCGTAACCCTAACCCTAACCCTAACCCTAACCCTAACCCTAACCCTAACCCTAACCCTATTCTTGGATTGTTCTTGCGGTGTTCATTCACCCTAACCCTAACCCTAACCCTAACCCTAACCCTAACCCTAACCCTAATCTTGGATTGTTCTTGTGGTGTTCATTCATCCTAACCCTAACCCTTACCCTAACCCTAACCCTAACCCTAATTCTAACCCTAACCCTAACCCTAACCCTAACCCTAACCCTAACCCTAACCCTAATCTTGGATTGTTCTTGCGGTGTTCATTCACCCTAACCCTAACCCTAACCCTAACCCTAACCCTAACCCTAACCCTAACCCTAACCCTAACCCTATTCTTGGATTGTTCTTGTAGTGTTCATTCATCCTAACCCTAACCCTAACCCTAACCCTAACCCTAACCCTAACCCTAATCTTGGATTGTTCTTGCGGTGTTCATTCATCCTAACCCTAACCCTAACCCTAACCCTAACCCTAACCCTAACCCTAACCCTATTCTTGGATTGTTCTTGCGGTGTTCATTCACCCTAACCCTAACCCTAACCCTAACCCTAACCCTAACCCTAACCCTATTCTTGGATTGTTCTTGCGGTGTTCATTCACCCTAACCCTAACCCTAACCCTAATCCTAACCCTAACCCTAACCCTAACCCTAACCCTAACCCTAACCCTAATCTTGGATTGTTCTTGTAGTGTTCATTCATCCTAACCCTAACCCTAACCCTAACCCTAACCCTAACCCTAACCCTAACCCTAACCCTAATCTTGAATTGTTCTTGCGGTGTTCATTCATCCTAAACCTAACCCTAACCCTAACTCTAAGCCTAACCCTAACCCTAACCCTAACCTAACCCTAACCCTAACCCTAACCCTAACCCTAACCCTAACCCTAACCCTAACCCTAACCCTAACCCTAACCCTATTCTTGGATTGTTCTTCCGGTGTTCATTCACTCTAACCCTAACCCTAACCCTAACCCTAACCCTAACCCTAACCCTATTCTTGGATTGTTCTTGCGGTGTTCATTCACCCTAACCCTAACCCTAACCCTAACCCTAACCCTAACCCTAACCCTAACCCTAACTCTAACCCTAACCCTAACCCTAACCCTAACCCTTATCTTGGATTGTTCTTGTAGTGTTCATTCATCCTAACCCTAACCCTAACCCTAACCCTAACCCTAACCCTAACCCTAATCTTGGATTGTTCTTGCGGTGTTCATTCATCTTAACCCTAACCCTAACCCTAACCCTAACCCTAACTCTAACCCTAACCCTAACCCTAACCCTAACACTAACACTAACACTAACCCTTATCTTGGATTGTTCTTGCGGTGTTCATTCATCCTAACCCTAACCCTAACCCTAACCCTAACCCTAACCCTAACCCTATTTCTGGATTGTTCTTGCGGTGTTCATTCACCCTAACCCTACCCCTAACCCTAACCCTAACCCTAACCCTAATCCTAACCCTAACCCTAACCCTAACCCTAACCCTAACCCTATTCCTGGATTGTTCTTGCGGTGTTCATTCACCCTAACCCTAACCCTAACCCTAACCTTAACCCTAACCCTAACCCTAACCCTAACCCTAACCCTAACCCTAATCTTGGATTGTTCTTGTGGTGTTCATCCTAACCCTAACCCTAACCCTAACCCTAACCCTAACCCTAACCCTAACCCTAACCCTAACCCTAACCCTAACCCTAATCTTGGATTGTTCTTGCGGTGTTCATTCACCCTAACCCTAACCCTAACCCTAACCCTAACCCTAACCCTAACCCTATTCTTGGATTGTTCTTGCGGTGTTCATTCACCCTAACCCTAACCCTAACCCTAACCCTAACCCTAACCCTAACCCTAACCCTAACCCTAACCCTAACCCTAACCCTAACCCTAACCCTAACCCTAACCCTAATCTTGGATTGTTCTTGTGGTGTTCATTCATCCTAACCCTAACCCTAACCCTAACCCTAACCCTAACCCTAACCCTAACCCTAACCCTAACCCTAACCCTAACCCTAACCCTAACCCTAACCCTAACCCTAATCTTGGATTGTTCTTGCGGTGTTCATTCACCCTAACCCTAACCCTAACCCTAACGCTAACCCTAACCGTAACCCTAACCCTAACCCTAACCCTAACCTTGGATTGTTCTTGTAGTGTTCATTCATCCTAACCCAAACCCAAACCCTAACCCTAACCCTAACCCTAGCCCTAACCCTAATCTTGGATTGTTCTTGCGGTGTTCATTCATCCTAACCCTAACCCTAACCCTAACCCTAACCCTAACCCTAACCCTAACCCTAACCCTAACCCTAACCCTATTCTTGGATTGTTCTTGTAGTGTTCATTCATCCTAACCCTAACCCTAACCCTAACCCTAACCCTAACCCTAACCCTAACCCTATTCTTGGATTGTTCTTGCGGTGTTCATTCACCCTAACCCTAACCCTAACCCTAATCCTAACCCTAACCCTAACCCTAACCCTAACCCTAACCCTAACCCTAATCTTGGATTGTTCTTGTAGTGTTCATTCATCCTAACCCTAACCCTAACCCTAACCCTAACCCTAACCCTAACCCTAACCCTAACCCTAATCTTGAATTGTTCTTGCGGTGTTCATTCATCCTAAACCTAACCCTAACCCTAACTCTAAGCCTAACCCTAACCCTAACCCTAACCTAACCCTAACCCTAACCCTAACCCTAACCCTAACCCTAACCCTAACCCTAACCCTAACCCTATTCTTGGATTGTTCTTCCGGTGTTCATTCACTCTAACCCTAACCCTAACCCTAACCCTAACCCTATTCTTGGATTGTTCTTGCGGTGTTCATTCACCCTAACCCTAACCCTAACCCTAACCCTAACCCTAACCCTAACCCTAACCCTAACTCTAACCCTAACCCTAACCCTAACCCTAACCCTATTC
>NW_028113156.1:470000-487500 GCF_964234715.1 Podarcis melisellensis | reverse complement strand
CTTATCTTGGATTGTTCTTGCGGTGTTCATTCATCCTAACCCTAACCCTAACCCTAACCCTAACCCTAACCCTAACCCTAACCCTAACCCTAACCCTATTCTTGGATTGTTCTTGCGGTGTTCATTCACCCTAACCCTACCCCTAACCCTAACCCTAACCCTAACCCTAATCCTAACCCTAACCCTAACCCTAACCCTAACCCTAACCCTAACCCTAACCCTAACCCTAACCCTAACCCTAACCCGAACCCTATTCCTGGATTGTTCTTGCGGTGTTCATTCACCCTAACCCTAACCCTAACCCTAAACTTAACCCTAACCCTAACCCTAACCCTAACGCTAACCCTAACCCTAACCCTAACCCTAACCCTAACCCTAACCCTAACCCTAACCCTAATCTTGGATTGTTCTTGTGGTGTTCATCCTAACCCTAACCCTAACACTAACCCTAACCCTAACCCTAACCCTAACCCTAACCCTAACCCTAACCCTAACCCTAACCCTAATCTTGGATTGTTCTTGCGGTGTTCATTCACCCTAACCCTAACCCTAACCCTAACCCTAACCCTAACCCTAACCCTAACCCTAACCCTAACCCTAACCCTAACCCTAACCCTATTCTTGGATTGTTCTTGCGGTGTTCATTCACCCTAACCCTAACCCTAACCCTAACCCTAACCCTAACCCTAACCCTAATCTTGGATTGTTCTTGTGGTGTTCATTCATCCTAACCCTAACCCTTACCCTAACCCTAACCCTAACCCTAATTCTAACCCTAACCCTAACCCTAACCCTAACCCTAACCCTAACCCTAACCCTAACCCTAACCCTAATCTTGGATTGTTCTTGCGGTGTTCATTCACCCTAACCCTAACCCTAACCCTAATCCTAACCCTAACCCTAACCCTAACCCTAACCCTAACCCTAACCCTATTCTTGGATTGTTCTTGTAGTGTTCATTCATCCTAACCCTAACCCTAACCCTAACCCTAACCCTAACCCTAACCCTAACCCTAACCCTAATCTTGGATTGTTCTTGCGGTGTTCATTCATCCTAACCCTAACCCTAACCCTAACCCTAACCCTAACCCTAACCCTAACCCTAACCCTATTCTTGGATTGTTCTTGCGGTGTTCATTCACCCTAACCCTAACCCTAACCCTAACCCTAACCCTAACCCTATTCTTGGATTGTTCTTGCGGTGTTCATTCACCCTAACCCTAACCCTAACCCTAATCCTAACCCTAACCCTAACCCTAACCCTAACCCTAACCCTAATCTTGGATTGTTCTTGTAGTGTTCATTCATCCTAACCCTAACCCTAACCCTAACCCTAACCCTAACCCTAACCCTAACCCTAACCCTAATCTTGAATTGTTCTTGCGGTGTTCATTCATCCTAAACCTAACCCTAACCCTAACTCTAAGCCTAACCCTAACCCTAACCCTAACCCTAACCCTAACCTAACCCTAACCCTAACCCTAACCCTAACCCTAACCCTAACCCTAACCCTAACCCTAACCCTAACCCTAACCCTAACCCTATTCTTGGATTGTTCTTCCGGTGTTCATTCACTCTAACCCTAACCCTAACCCTAACCCTAACCCTAACCCTAACCCTATTCTTGGATTGTTCTTGCGGTGTTCATTCACCCTAACCCTAACCCTAACCCTAACCCTAACCCTAACCCTAACCCTAACCCTAACCCTAACTCTAACCCTAACCCTAACCCTAACCCTAACCCTTATCTTGGATTGTTCTTGTAGTGTTCATTCATCCTAACCCTAACCCTAACCCTAACCCTAACCCTAACCCTAACCCTAATCTTGGATTGTTCTTGCGGTGTTCATTCATCCTAACCCTAACCCTAACCCTAACCCTAACCCTAACCCTAACTCTAACCCTAACCCTAACCCTAACCCTAACACTAACACTAACACTAACCCTTATCTTGGATTGTTCTTGCGGTGTTCATTCATCCTAACCCTAACCCTAACCCTAACCCTAACCCTAACCCTAACCCTAACCCTAACCCTAACCCTATTTCTGGATTGTTCTTGCGGTGTTCATTCACCCTAACCCTACCCCTAACCCTAACCCTAACCCTAACCCTAATCCTAACCCTAACCCTAACCCTAACCCTAACCCTAACCCTAACCCTAACCCTAACCCTAACCCTAACCCTATTCCTGGATTGTTCTTGCGTTGTTCATTCACCCTAACCCTAACCCTAACCCTAACCTTAACCCTAACCCTAACCCTAACCCTAACCCTAACCCTAACCCTAACCCTAACCCTAACCCTAATCTTGGATTGTTCTTGTGGTGTTCATCCTAACCCTAACCCTAACCCTAACCCTAACCCTAACCCTAACCCTAACCCTAACCCTAACCCTAACCCTAACCCTAACCCTAATCTTGGATTGTTCTTGCGGTGTTCATTCACCCTAACCCTAACCCTAACCCTAACCCTAACCCTAACCCTAACCCTATTCTTGGATTGTTCTTGCGGTGTTCATTCACCCTAACCCTAACCCTAACCCTAACCCTAACCCTAACCCTAACCCTAACCCTAACCCTAATCTTGGATTGTTCTTGTGGTGTTCATTCATCCTAACCCTAACCCTAACCCTAACCCTAACCCTAACCCTAACCCTAACCCTAACCCTAACCCTAACCCTAACCCTAATCTTGGATTGTTCTTGCGGTGTTCATTCACCCTAACCCTAACCCTAACCCTAACCCTAACCCTAACCCTAACCCTAACCCTAACCTTGGATTGTTCTTGTAGTGTTCATTCATCCTAACCCAAACCCAAACCCTAACCCTAACCCTAACCCTAGCCCTAATCCTAATCTTGGATTGTTCTTGCGGTGTTCATTCATCCTAACCCTAACCCTAACCCTAACCCTAACCCTAACCCTAACCCTAACCCTAACCCTAACCCTAACCCTATTCTTGGATTGTTCTTGTAGTGTTCATTCATCCTAACCCTAACCCTAACCCTAACCCTAACCCTAACCCTAACCCTAACCCTATTCTTGGATTGTTCTTGCGGTGTTCATTCACCCTAACCCTAACCCTAATCCTAGCCCTAACCCTAACCCTAACCCTAACCCTAACCCTAATCTTGGATTGTTCTTGTAGTGTTCATTCATCCTAACCCTAACCCTAACCCTAACCCTAACCCTAACCCTAACCCTAATCTTGAATTGTTCTTGCGGTGTTCATTCATCCTAAACCTAACCCTAACCCTAACTCTAAGCCTAACCCTAACCCTAACCCTAACCTAACCCTAACCCTAACCCTAACCCTAACCCTAACCCTAACCCTAACCCTAACCCTAACCCTAACCCTATTCTTGGATTGTTCTTCCGGTGTTCATTCACTCTAACCCTAACCCTAACCCTAACCCTAACCCTAACCCTAACCCTATTCTTGGATTGTTCTTGCGGTGTTCATTCACCCTAACCCTAACCCTAACCCTAACCCTAACCCTAACCCTAACCCTAACCCTAACCCTAACCCTAACTCTAACCCTAACCCTAACCCTAACCCTAACCCTTATCTTGGATTGTTCTTGTAGTGTTCATTCATCCTAACCCTAACCCTAACCCTAACCCTAACCCTAACCCTAACCCTAATCTTGGATTGTTCTTGCGGTGTTCATTCATCCTAACCCTAACCCTAACCCTAACCCTAACCCTAACCCTAACTCTAACCCTAACCCTAACCCTAACCCTAACCCTAACCCTAACACTAACACTAACACTAACCCTTATCTTGGATTGTTCTTGCGGTGTTCATTCATCCTAACCCTAACCCTAACCCTAACCCTAACCCTAACCCTAACCCTAACCCTAACCCTAACCCTAACCCTAACCCTATTTCTGGATTGTTCTTGCGGTGTTCATTCACCCTAACCCTACCCCTAACCCTAACCCTAACCCTAACCCTAATCCTAACCCTAACCCTAACCCTAACCCTAACCCTAACCCTAACCCTAACCCTATTCCTGGATTGTTCTTGCGGTGTTCATTCACCCTAACCCTAACCCTAACCCTAACCCTAACCCTAACCCTAACCCTAACCCTAACCCTAACCCTAACCCTAACGCTAACCCTAACCCTAACCCTAACCCTAACCCTAACCCTAACCCTAATCTTGGATTGTTCTTGTGGTGTTCATCCTAACCCTAACCCTAACCCTAACCCTAACCCTAACCCTAACCCTAACCCTAACCCTAACCCTAACCCTAACCCTAACCCTAACCCTAATCTTGGATTGTTCTTGCGGTGTTCATTCACCCTAACCCTAACCCTAACCCTAACCCTAACCCTAACCCTATTCTTGGATTGTTCTTGCGGTGTTCATTCACCCTAACCCTAACCCTAACCCTAACCCTAACCCTAACCCTAACCCTAACCCTAACCCTAACCCTAACCCTAACCCTAATCTTGGATTGTTCTTGTGGTGTTCATTCATCCTAACCCTAACCCTAACCCTAACCCTAACCCTAACCCTAACCCTAACCCTAACCCTAACCCTAACCCTAACCCTAACCCTAACCCTAACCCTAATCTTGGATTGTTCTTGCGGTGTTCATTCACCCTAACCCTAACCCTAACCCTAACCCTAACCCTAACCCTAACCATAACCCTAACCCTAACCCTAACCTTGGATTGTTCTTGTAGTGTTCATTCATCCTAACCCAAACCCAAACCCTAACCCTAACCCTAACCCTAGCCCTAACCCTAATCTTGGATTGTTCTTGCGGTGTTCATTCATCCTAACCCTAACCCTAACCCTAACCCTAACCCTAACCCTAACCCTAACCCTAACCCTAACCCTAACCCTAACCCTAACCCTATTCTTGGATTGTTCTTGTAGTGTTCATTCATCCTAACCCTAACCCTAACCCTAACCCTAACCCTAACCCTAACCCTAACCCTAATCTTGGATTGTTCTTGCGGTGTTCATTCATCGTAACCCTAACCCTAACCCTAACCCTAACCCTAACCCTAACCCTAACCCTAACCCTAACCCTAACCCTAACCCTAACCCTAACCCTATTCTTGGATTGTTCATGCGGTGTTCATTCACCCTAACCCTAACCCTAACCCTAACCCTAACCCTAACCCTAACCCTAACCCTAACCCTAACCCTAACCCTATTCTTGGATTGTTCTTGGGGTGTTCATTCACCCTAACCCTAACCCTAACCCTAACCCTAACCCTAACCCTAATCTTGGATTTTTCTTGCGGTGTTCATTCATCCTAACCCTAACCCTAACCCTAACCCTAACCCTAACCCTAACCCTAACCCTAATCTTGGATTGTTCTTGTAGTGTTCATTCATCCTAACCCTAACCCTAACCCTAACCCTAACCCTAACCCTAACCCTAACCCTAACCCTAACCCTAACCCTAACCCTAACCCTAACCCTAATCTTGGATTGTTCTTGCGGTGTTCATTCACCCTAACCCTAACCCTAACCCTAACCCTAACCCTAACCCTAACCCTATTCTTGGATTGTTCTTGCGGTGTTCATTCACCCTAACCCTAACCCTAACCCTAACCCTAACCCTAACCCTAACCCTAACCCTAACCCTAACCCTAACCCTAACCCTAACCCTAACCCTAATCTTGGATTGTTCTTGTGGTGTTCATTCATCCTAACCCTAACCCTAACCCTAACCCTAACCCTAACCCTAACCCTAACCCTAACCCTAATCTTGGATTGTTCTTGCGGTGTTCATTCATCCTAACCCTAACCCTAACCCTAACCCTAGCCCTAACCCTAATCTTGGATTGTTCTTGCGGTGTTCATTCATCCTAACCCTAACCCTAACCCTAACCCTAACCCTAACCCTAACCCTAACCCTAACCCTAACCCTAACCCTAATCTTGGATTGTTCTTGCGGTGTTCATTCATCCTAACCCTAACCCTAACCCTAACCCTAACCCTAACCCTAACCCTAACCCTAACCCTAACCCTATTCTTGGATTGTTCTTGCGGTGTTCATTCACCCTAACCCTAACCCTAACCCTAACCCTAACCCTAACCCTAACCCTAACCCTAACCCTAACCCTAACCCTAACCCTAACCCTATTCTTGGATTGTTCTTGCGGTGTTCATTCACCCTAACCCTAACCCTAACCCTAACCCTAACCCTAACCCTAACCCTAACCCTAACCCTAACCCTAACCCTAACCCTAACCCTAACCCTATTCTTGGATTGTTCTTGCGGTGTTCATTCACCCTAACCCTAACCCTAACCCTAACCCTAACCCTAACCCTAACCCTAATCTTGGATTGTTCTTGCGGTGTTCATTCATCCTAAACCTAACCCTAACCCTAACCCTAACCCTAACCCTAGCCCTAACCCTAACCCTATTCTTGGATTGTTCTTGCGGTGTTCATTCACCCTAACCCTAACCCTAACCCTAACCCTAACCCTAACCCTAACCCTAATCTTGGATTGTTCTTGTGGTGTTCATTCATCCTAACCCTAACCCTAACCCTAACCCTAACCCTAACCCTAACCCTAACCCTAACCCTAACCCTAACCCTAACCCTAACCCTAATCTTGGATTGTTCTTGCGGTGTTCATTCACCCTAACCCTAACCCTAACCCTAACCCTAACCCTAACCCTAACCCTAACCCTAACCCTAACCCTAACTTTGGATTGTTCTTGTAGTGTTCATTCATCCTAACCCTAACCCTAACCCTAACCCTAACCCTAGCCCTAACCCTAACGCTAACCCTAACCCTAACCCTAACGCTAACCCTAACCCTAACCCTAACCCTAACCCTAACCCTAACCCTAATCTTGGATTGTTCTTGTGGTGTTCATCCTAACCCTAACCCTAACCCTAACCCTAACCCTAACCCTAACCCTAACCCTAACCCTAACCCTAACCCTAACCCTAACCCTAACCCTAATCTTGGATTGTTCTTGCGGTGTTCATTCACCCTAACCCTAACCCTAACCCTAACCCTAACCCTAACCCTATTCTTGGATTGTTCTTGCGGTGTTCATTCACCCTAACCCTAACCCTAACCCTAACCCTAACCCTAACCCTAACCCTAACCCTAACCCTAACCCTAACCCTAACCCTAATCTTGGATTGTTCTTGTGGTGTTCATTCATCCTAACCCTAACCCTAACCCTAACCCTAACCCTAACCCTAACCCTAACCCTAACCCTAACCCTAACCCTAACCCTAACCCTAACCCTAACCCTAATCTTGGATTGTTCTTGCGGTGTTCATTCACCCTAACCCTAACCCTAACCCTAACCCTAACCCTAACCCTAACCATAACCCTAACCCTAACCCTAACCTTGGATTGTTCTTGTAGTGTTCATTCATCCTAACCCAAACCCAAACCCTAACCCTAACCCTAACCCTAGCCCTAACCCTAATCTTGGATTGTTCTTGCGGTGTTCATTCATCCTAACCCTAACCCTAACCCTAACCCTAACCCTAACCCTAACCCTAACCCTAACCCTAACCCTAACCCTAACCCTAACCCTATTCTTGGATTGTTCTTGTAGTGTTCATTCATCCTAACCCTAACCCTAACCCTAACCCTAACCCTAACCCTAACCCTAACCCTAATCTTGGATTGTTCTTGCGGTGTTCATTCATCGTAACCCTAACCCTAACCCTAACCCTAACCCTAACCCTAACCCTAACCCTAACCCTAACCCTAACCCTAACCCTAACCCTATTCTTGGATTGTTCATGCGGTGTTCATTCACCCTAACCCTAACCCTAACCCTAACCCTAACCCTAACCCTAACCCTAACCCTAACCCTAACCCTAACCCTATTCTTGGATTGTTCTTGGGGTGTTCATTCACCCTAACCCTAACCCTAACCCTAACCCTAACCCTAACCCTAATCTTGGATTTTTCTTGCGGTGTTCATTCATCCTAACCCTAACCCTAACCCTAACCCTAACCCTAACCCTAACCCTAACCCTAATCTTGGATTGTTCTTGTAGTGTTCATTCATCCTAACCCTAACCCTAACCCTAACCCTAACCCTAACCCTAACCCTAACCCTAACCCTAACCCTAACCCTAACCCTAACCCTAACCCTAATCTTGGATTGTTCTTGCGGTGTTCATTCACCCTAACCCTAACCCTAACCCTAACCCTAACCCTAACCCTAACCCTATTCTTGGATTGTTCTTGCGGTGTTCATTCACCCTAACCCTAACCCTAACCCTAACCCTAACCCTAACCCTAACCCTAACCCTAACCCTAACCCTAACCCTAACCCTAACCCTAACCCTAACCCTAACCCTAATCTTGGATTGTTCTTGTGGTGTTCATTCATCCTAACCCTAACCCTAACCCTAACCCTAACCCTAACCCTAACCCTAACCCTAACCCTAATCTTGGATTGTTCTTGCGGTGTTCATTCATCCTAACCCTAACCCTAACCCTAACCCTAGCCCTAACCCTAATCTTGGATTGTTCTTGCGGTGTTCATTCATCCTAACCCTAACCCTAACCCTAACCCTAACCCTAACCCTAACCCTAACCCTAACCCTAACCCTAACCCTAATCTTGGATTGTTCTTGCGGTGTTCATTCATCCTAACCCTAACCCTAACCCTAACCCTAACCCTAACCCTAACCCTAACCCTAACCCTAACCCTAACCCTATTCTTGGATTGTTCTTGCGGTGTTCATTCACCCTAACCCTAACCCTAACCCTAACCCTAACCCTAACCCTAACCCTAACCCTAACCCTAACCCTAACCCTAACCCTAACCCTAACCCTATTCTTGGATTGTTCTTGCGGTGTTCATTCACCCTAACCCTAACCCTAACCCTAACCCTAACCCTAACCCTAACCCTAACCCTAACCCTAACCCTAACCCTAACCCTAACCCTATTCTTGGATTGTTCTTGCGGTGTTCATTCACCCTAACCCTAACCCTAACCCTAACCCTAACCCTAACCCTAATCTTGGATTGTTCTTGCGGTGTTCATTCATCCTAAACCTAACCCTAACCCTAACCCTAACCCTAACCCTAGCCCTAACCCTAACCCTATTCTTGGATTGTTCTTGCGGTGTTCATTCACCCTAACCCTAACCCTAACCCTAACCCTAACCCTAACCCTAACCCTAATCTTGGATTGTTCTTGTGGTGTTCATTCATCCTAACCCTAACCCTAACCCTAACCCTAACCCTAACCCTAACCCTAACCCTAACCCTAACCCTAACCCTAACCCTAACCCTAATCTTGGATTGTTCTTGCGGTGTTCATTCACCCTAACCCTAACCCTAACCCTAACCCTAACCCTAACCCTAACCCTAACCCTAACCCTAACCCTAACTTTGGATTGTTCTTGTAGTGTTCATTCATCCTAACCCTAACCCTAACCCTAACCCTAACCCTAGCCCTAACCCTAATCTTGGATTGTTCTTGCGGTGTTCATTCATCCTAACCCTAACCCTAACCCTAACCCTAACCCTAACCCTAACCCTAACCCTAACCCTAACCCTAACCCTAACCCTAACCCTAACCCTAACCCTATTCTTGGATTGTTCTTGTAGTGTTCATTCATCCTAACCCTAACCCTAACCCTAACCCTAACCCTAACCCTAACCCTAACCCTAACCCTAACCCTAACCCTAACCCTAACCCTAACCCTAATCTTGGATTGTTCTTGCGGTGTTCATTCATCCTAACCCTAACCCTAACCCTAACCCTAACCCTAACCCTAACCCTAACCCTAACCCTAACCCTAACCTTGGATTGTTCTTGCGGTGTTCATTCATCCTAACCCTAACCCTAACCCTAACCCTAACCCTAACCCTAACCCTAACCCTAACCCTAATCTTGGATTGTTCTTGTAGTGTTCATTCATCCTAACCCTAACCCTAACCCTAACCCTAACCCTAACCCTAACCCTAACCCTAACCCTAACGCTAACCCTAACCCTAATCTTGGATTGTTTTTGCGGTGTTCATTCATCCTAACCCTAACCCTAACCCTAACCCTAACCCTAACCCTAACCCTAACCCTAACCCTAACCCTAACCCTAACCCTAACCCTAATCTTGGATTGTTCTTGCGGTGTTCATTCATCCTAAACCTAACCCTAACCCTAACCCTAACCCTAACCCTAACCCTAACCCTAACCCTAACCCTATTCTTGGATTGTTCTTGCGGTGTTCATTCACCCTAACCCTAACCCTAACCCTAACCCTAACCCTAACCCTAACCCTAACCCTAACCCTAACCCTAATCTTGGATTGTTCTTGCGGTGTTCATTCATCCTAAACCTAACCCTAACCCTAGCCCTAACCCTAACCCTAATCTTGGATTGTTCTTGTGGTGTTCATTCATCCTAACCCTAACCCTAACCCTAACCCTAACCCTAACCCTAACCCTAACCCTAACCCTAACCCTAACCCTAACCCTAACCCTAATCTTGGATTGTTCTTGCGGTGTTCATTCACCCTAACCCTAACCCTAACCCTAACCCTAACCCTAACCCTAACCCTAACCCTAACCCTAACCCTAACCCTAACCCTAACCCTAACTTTGGATTGTTCTTGTAGTGTTCATTCATCCTAACCCTAACCCTAACCCTAACCCTAGCCCTAACCCTAATCTTGGATTGTTCTTGCGGTGTTCATTCATCCTAACCCTAACCCTAACCCTAACCCTAACCCTAACCCTAACCCTAACCCTAACCCTAACCCTATTCTTGGATTGTTCTTGTAGTGTTCATTCATCCTAACCCTAACCCTAACCCTAACCCTAACCCTAACCCTAACCCTAACCCTAACCCTAACCCTAACCCTAACCCTAATCTTGGATTGTTCTTGCGGTGTTCATTCATCCTAACCCTAACCCTAACCCTAACCCTAACCCTAACCCTAACCCTAACCCTAACCCTAACCCTAACCCTAACCCTAACCCTAACCCTATTCTTGGATTGTTCTTGCGGTGTTCATTCACCCTAACCCTAACCCTATTCTTGGATTGTTCTTGCGGTGTTCATTCACCCTAACCCTAACCCTAACCCTAACCCTAACCCTAACCCTAACCCTAACCCTAACCCTAACCCTAACCCTAACCTTGGATTGTTCTTGCGGTGTTCATTCATCCTAACCCTAACCCTAACCCTAACCCTAACCCTAACCCTAATCTTGGATTGTTCTTGTAGTGTTCATTCATCCTAACCCTAACCCTAACCCTAACCCTAACCCTAACCCTAACCCTAACCCTAACCCTAACCCTAACCCTAACCCAACCCTAACCCTAATCTTGGATTGTTTTTGCGGTGTTCATTCATCCTAACCCTAACCCTAACCCTAACCCTAACCCTAACCCTAACCCTAACCCTAACCCTAACCCTAACCCTAACCCTAATCTTGGATTGTTCTTGCGGTGTTCATTCATCCTAAACCTAACCCTAACCCTAACCCTAACCCTAACCCTAACCCTAATCTTGGATTGTTCTTGTGGTGTTCATTCATCCTAACCCTAACCCTAACCCTAACCCTAACCCTAACCCTAACCCTAACCCTAACCCTAACCCTAACCCTAACCCTAACCCTAACCCTAATCTTGGATTGTTCTTGCGGTGTTCATTCACCCTAACCCTAACCCTAACCCTAACCCTAACCCTAACCCTAACCTTGGATTGTTCTTGTAGTGTTCATTCATCCTAACCCTAACCCTAACCCTAACCCTAACCCTAACCCTAACCCTAACCCTAACCCTAATCTTGGATTGTTCTTGCGGTGTTCATTCATCCTAACCCTAACCCTAACCCTAACCCTAACCCTAACCCTAACCCTAACCCTAACCCTAACCCTATTCTTGGATTGTTCTTGTAGTGTTCATTCATCCTAACCCTAACCCTAACCCTAACCCTAACCCTAACCCTAACCCTAACCCTAACCCTAACCCTAACCCTAACCCTATTCTTGGATTGTTCTTGCGGTGTTCACTCACCCTAACCCTAACCCTAACCCTAACCCTAACCCTAACCCTAACCCTAACCCTAACCCTAACCCTAACCCTAACCCTATTCTTGGATTGTTCTTGCGGTGTTCATTCACCCTAACCCTAACCCTAACCCTAACCCTAACCCTAACCCTAACCCTAACCCTAACCCTAACCCTAACCCTAACCCTAACCCTAATCTTGGATTGTTCTTGCGGTGTTCATTCATCCTAAACCTAACCCTAACCCTAACCCTAACCCTAACCCTAACCCTAACCCTAACCCTAACCCTAACCCTAACCCTAACCCTAACCCTAACCCTAACCCTTATCTTGGATTGTTCTTGCGGTGTTCATTCATCCTAACCCTAACCCTAACCCTAACCCTAACCCTAACCCTAACCCTAACCCTAACCCTAACCCTAACCCTAACCCTAATCTTGGATTGTTCTTGCGGTGTTCATTCATCCTAACCCTAACCCTAACCCTAACCCTAACCCTAACCCTAACCCTAACCCTAACCCTAACCCTAACCCTAACCCTAACCCTAACCCTAATCTTGGATTGTTCTTGTGGTGTTCATTCATCCTAACCCTAACCCTAACCCTAACCCTAACCCTAACCCTAACCCTAACCCTAACCCTAACCCTAACCCTCATCTTGGATTGTTCTTGCGGTGTTCATTCACCCTAACCCTAACCCTAACCCTAACCCTAACCCTAACCCTAACCCTAACCCTAACCTTGGATTGTTCTTGTAGTGTTCATTCATCCTAACCCTAACCCTAACCCTAACCCTAACCCTAACCCTAACCCTAACCCTAACCCTAACCTTGGATTGTTCTTGTAGTGTTCATTCATCCTAACCCTAACCCTAACCCTAACCCTAACCCTAACCCTAACCCTAACCCTAACCCTAACCCTAACCCTAATCTTGGATTGTTCTTGCGTTGTTCATTCATCCTAACCCTAACCCTAACCCTAACCCTAACCCTAACCCTAACCCTAACCCTAACCCTAACCCTATTCTTGGATTGTTCTTGTAGTGTTCATTCATCCTAACCCTAACCCTAACCCTAACCCTAACCCTAACCCTAACCCTAACCCTAACCCTAACCCTAACCCTATTCTTGGATTGTTCTTGCGGTGTTCATTCACCCTAACCCTAACCCTAACCCTAACCCTAACCCTAACCCTAACCCTAACCCTAACCCTATTCTTGGATTGTTCTTGCGGTGTTCATTCACCCTAACCCTAACCCTAACCCTAACCCTAACCCTAACCCTAACCCTAACCCTAACCCTAACCCTAACCCTAACCCTAATCTTGGATTGTTCTTGCGGTGTTCATTCATCCTAAACCTAACCCTAACCCTAACCCTAACCCTAACCCTAACCCTAACCCTAACCCTAACCCTAACCCTAACCCTAACCCTAACCCTAACCCTTATCTTGGATTGTTCTTGCGGTGTTCATTCATCCTAACCCTAACCCTAACCCTAACCCTAACCCTAACCCTAACCCTAACCCTAACCCTAACCCTAACCCTAACCCTAATCTTGGATTGTTCTTGTGGTGTTCATTCATCCTAACCCTAACCCTAACCCTAACCCTAACCCTAACCCTAACCCTAACCCTAACCCTAACCCTAACCCTAACCCTAATCTTGGATTGTTCTTGCGGTGTTCATTCACCCTAACCCTAACCCTAACCCTAACCCTAACCCTAACCCTAACCCTAACCCTAACCCTAACCCTAACCCTAACCCTAACCCTACCTTTGGATTGTTCTTGTAGTGTTCATTCATCCTAACCCTAACCCTAACCCTAACCCTAGCCCTAACCCTAATCTTGGATTGTTCTTGCGGTGTTCATTCATCCTAACCCTAACCCTAACCCTAACCCTAACCCTAACCCTAACCCTAACCCTAACCCTAACCCTAACCCTAACCCTAACCCTAACCCTAACCCTATTCTTGGATTGTTCTTGTAGTGTTCATTCATCCTAACCCTAACCCTAACCCTAACCCTAACCCTAACCCTAACCCTAACCCTAACCCTAACCCTAACCCTAACCCTAACCCTAACCCTAACCCTAACCCTAATCTTGGATTGTTCTTGCGGTGTTCATTCATCCTAACCCTAACCCTAACCCTAACCCTAACCCTAACCCTAACCCTAACCCTAACCCTAACCCTAACCCTAACCCTAACCCTAACCCTATTCTTGGATTGTTCTTGCGGTGTTCATTCACCCTAACCCTAACCCTATTCTTGGATTGTTCTTGCGGTGTTCATTCACCCTAACCCTAACCCTAACCCTAACCCTAACCCTAACCCTAACCCTAACCCTAACCTTGGATTGTTCTTGCGGTGTTCATTCATCCTAACCCTAACCCTAACCCTAACCCTAACCCTAACCCTAATCTTGGATTGTTCTTGTAGTGTTCATTCATCCTAACCCTAACCCTAACCCTAACCCTAACCCTAACCCTAACCCTAACCCTAACCCTAACCCTAACCCTAACCCTAACCCTAACCCTAACCCTAACCCAACCCTAACCCTAATCTTGGATTGTTTTTGCGGTGTTCATTCATCCTAACCCTAACCCTAACCCTAACCCTAACCCTAACCCTAACCCTAACCCTAACCCTAACCCTAACCCTAACCCTAACCCTAATCTTGGATTGTTCTTGCGGTGTTCATTCATCCTAAACCTAACCCTAACCCTAACCCTAACCCTAACCCTAACCCTAATCTTGGATTGTTCTTGTGGTGTTCATTCATCCTAACCCTAACCCTAACCCTAACCCTAACCCTAACCCTAACCCTAACCCTAACCCTAACCCTAACCCTAACCCTAATCTTGGATTGTTCTTGCGGTGTTCATTCACCCTAACCCTAACCCTAACCCTAACCCTAACCCTAACCCTAACCTTGGATTGTTCTTGTAGTGTTCATTCATCCTAACCCTAACCCTAACCCTAACCCTAACCCTAACCCTAACCCTAACCCTAACCCTAATCTTGGATTGTTCTTGCGGTGTTCATTCATCCTAACCCTAACCCTAACCCTAACCCTAACCCTAACCCTAACCCTAACCCTAACCCTAACCCTATTCTTGGATTGTTCTTGTAGTGTTCATTCATCCTAACCCTAACCCTAACCCTAACCCTAACCCTAACCCTAACCCTAACCCTAACCCTAACCCTAACCCTAACCCTATTCTTGGATTGTTCTTGCGGTGTTCACTCACCCTAACCCTAACCCTAACCCTAACCCTAACCCTAACCCTAACCCTAACCCTAACCCTAACCCTAACCCTATTCTTGGATTGTTCTTGCGGTGTTCATTCACCCTAACCCTAACCCTAACCCTAACCCTAACCCTAACCCTAACCCTAACCCTAACCCTAACCCTAACCCTAACCCTAACCCTAACCCTAATCTTGGATTGTTCTTGCGGTGTTCATTCATCCTAAACCTAACCCTAACCCTAACCCTAACCCTAACCCTAACCCTAACCCTAACCCTAACCCTAACCCTAACCCTAACCCTAACCCTTATCTTGGATTGTTCTTGCGGTGTTCATTCATCCTAACCCTAACCCTAACCCTAACCCTAACCCTAACCCTAACCCTAACCCTAACCCTAACCCTAACCCTAACCCTAATCTTGGATTGTTCTTGCGGTGTTCATTCATCCTAACCCTAACCCTAACCCTAACCCTAACCCTAACCCTAACCCTAACCCTAACCCTAACCCTAACCCTAACCCTAACCCTAACCCTAACCCTAACCCTAATCTTGGATTGTTCTTGTGGTGTTCATTCATCCTAACCCTAACCCTAACCCTAACCCTAACCCTAACCCTAACCCTAACCCTAACCCTAACCCTAACCCTAACCCTCATCTTGGATTGTTCTTGCGGTGTTCATTCACCCTAACCCTAACCCTAACCCTAACCCTAACCCTAACCCTAACCTTGGATTGTTCTTGTAGTGTTCATTCATCCTAACCCTAACCCTAACCCTAACCCTAACCCTAACCCTAACCCTAACCCTAACCCTAACCTTGGATTGTTCTTGTAGTGTTCATTCATCCTAACCCTAACCCTAACCCTAACCCTAACCCTAACCCTAACCCTAACCCTAACCCTAATCTTGGATTGTTCTTGCGGTGTTCATTCATCCTAACCCTAACCCTAACCCTAACCCTAACCCTAACCCTAACCCTAACCCTAACCCTAACCCTAACCCTAACCCTAACCCTAACCCTATTCTTGGATTGTTCTTGTAGTGTTCATTCATCCTAACCCTAACCCTAACCCTAACCCTAACCCTAACCCTAACCCTAACCCTAACCCTAACCCTAACCCTAACCCTAACCCTATTCTTGGATTGTTCTTGCGGTGTTCATTCACCCTAACCCTAACCCTAACCCTAACCCTAACCCTAACCCTAACCCTAACCCTAACCCTATTCTTGGATTGTTCTTGCGGTGTTCATTCACCCTAACCCTAACCCTAACCCTAACCCTAACCCTAACCCTAACCCTAACCCTAACCCTAACCCTAACCCTAACCCTAACCCTAATCTTGGATTGTTCTTGCGGTGTTCATTCATCCTAAACCTAACCCTAACCCTAACCCTAACCCTAACCCTAACCCTAACCCTAACCCTAACCCTAACCCTAACCCTAACCCTAACCCTAACCCTTATCTTGGATTGTTCTTGCGGTGTTCATTCATCCTAACCCTAACCCTAACCCTAACCCTAACCCTAACCCTAACCCTAACCCTAACCCTAACCCTAACCCTAATCTTGGATTGTTCTTGTAGTGTTCATTCATCCTAACCCTAACCCTAACCCTAACCCTAACCCTAACCCTAACCCTAACCCTAACCCTAACCCTAACCCTAACCCTAACCCTAACCCTAATCTTGGATTGTTCTTGCGGTGTTCATTCATCCTAAACCTAACCCTAACCCTAACCCTAACCCTAACCCTAACCCTAACCCTAACCCTAACCCTAACCCTAACCCTAACCCTAACCCTAACCCTAACCCTTATCTTGGATTGTTCTTGCGGTGTTCATTCATCCTAACCCTAACCCTAACCCTAACCCTAACCCTAACCCTAACCCCAACCCTAACCCTAACCCTAACCCTAACCCTAACCCTTATCTTGGATTGTTCTTGCGGTGTTCATTCATCCTAACCCTAACCCTAACCCTAACCCTAACCCTAACCCTAACCCTAACCCTAACCCTATTCTTGGATTGTTCTTGTGGTGTTCATTCATCCTAACCCTAACCCTAACCCTAACCCTAACCCTAACCCTAACCCTAACCCTAACCCTATTCTTGGATTGTTCTTGCGGTGTTCATTCACCCTAACCCTAACCCTAACCCTTACCCTAACCCTAACCCTAATCCTAACCCTAACCCTAACCCTAACCCTAACCCTAACCCTAACCCTAACCCTAACCCTAACCCTAACCCTAACCCTAACCCTAACCCTAA
>NW_028113156.1:440000-442500 GCF_964234715.1 Podarcis melisellensis | reverse complement strand
TAACCGTAATCTTGGATTGTTCTTGCGGTGTTCATTCATCCTAACCCTAACCCTAACCCTAACCCTAACCCTAACCCTAACCCTAACCCTAACCCTAACCCTAACCCTAACCCTAACCCTAATCTTGGATTGTTCTTGCGGTGTTCATTCACCCTAACCCTAACCCTAACCCTAACCCTAACCCTAACCCTAACCCTAACCCTAACCCTAACCTTGGATTGTTCTTGTAGTGTTCATTCATCCTAACCCTAACCCTAACCCTAACCCTAACCCTAACCCTAACCCTAACCCTAACCCTAACCCTAACCCTAACCCTAACCCTAATCTTGGATTGTTCTTGCGGTGTTCATTCATCCTAACCCTAACCCTAACCCTAACCCTAACCCTAACCCTAACCCTAACCCTAACCCTATTCTTGGATTGTTCTTGTAGTGTTCATTCATCCTAACCCTAACCCTAACCCTAAACCTAACCCTAACCCTAACCTTAACCCTAACCCTAACCCTAACCCTAACCCTAACCCTAACCCTAATCTTGGATTGTTCTTGCGGTGTTCATTCATCCTAACCCTAACCCTAACCCTAACCCTAACCCTAACCCTAACCCTAACCCTAACCCTAACCCTAACCCTATTCTTGGATTGTTCTTGCGGTGTTCATTCACCCTAACCCTAACCCTAACCCTAACCCTAACCCTATTCTTGGATTGTTCTTGCGGTGTTCATTCACCCTAACCCTAACCCTAACCCTAACCCTAACCCTAACCCTAACCCTAACCCTAACCCTAATCTTGGATTGTTCTTGCGGTGTTCATTCATCCTAACCCTAACCCTAACCCTAACCCTAACCCTAAGCCTAACCCTAACCCTAACCCTAACCCTAATCTTGGATTGTTCTTGTGGTGTTCATTCATCCTAACCCTAACCCTAAGCCTAAGCCTAAGCCTAACCCTAACCCTAACCCTAACCCTAACCCTAACCCTAACCCTAACCCTAACCCTAACCCTAACCCTAACCATAACCCTAATCTTGGATTGTTCTTGCGGTGTTCATTCATCCTAAACCTAACCCTAACCCTAACCCTAACCCTAACCCTAACCCTAACCCTAACCCTAACCCTTATCTTGGATTGTTCTTGCGGTGTTCATTCATCCTAACCCTAACCCTAACCCTAACCCTAACCCTAACCCCAACCCTAACCCCTAACCCTAACCCTAACCCTAACCCTAACCCTAACCCTAACCCTAACCCTAACCCTTATCTTGGATTGTTCTTGCGGTGTTCATTCATCCTAACCCTAACCCTAACCCTAACCCTAACCCTATTCTTGGATTGTTCTTGTAGTGTTCATTCATCCTAACCCTAACCCTAACCCTAACCCTAACCCTAACCCTAACCCTAACCCTAACCCTAACCCTAACCCTAACCCTAACCCTAACCTTAACCCTAACCCTAACCCTAACCCTAACCCTAACCCTAACCCTAATCTTGGATTGTTCTTGCGGTGTTCATTCATCCTAACCCTAACCCTAACCCTAACCCTAACCCTAACCCTAACCCTATTCTTGGATTGTTCTTGCGGTGTTCATTCACCCTAACCCTAACCCTAACCCTAACCCTAACCCTAACCCTAACCCTATTCTTGGATTGTTCTTGCGGTGTTCATTCACCCTAACCCTAACCCTAACCCTAACCCTAACCCTAACCCTAACCCTAACCCTAATCTTGGATTGTTCTTGCGGTGTTCATTCATCCTAACCCTAACCCTAACCCTAACCCTAACCCTAACCCTAACCCTAACCCTAATCTTGGATTGTTCTTGTAGTGTTCATTCATCCTAACCCTAACCCTAACCCTAACCCTAACCCTAAGCCTAAGCCTAAGCCTAAGCCTAAGCCTAAGCCTAAGCCTAAGCCTAAGCCTAACCCTAACCCTAACCCTAACCCTAACCCTAACCCTAATCTTGGATTGTTCTTGCGGTGTTCATTCATACTAAACCTAACCCTAACCCTAACCCTAACCCTAACCCTAACCCTAACCCTAACCCTAACCCTAACCCTAACCCTAACCCTAACCCTAACCCTAACCCTAACCCTAACCCTTATCTTGGATTGTTCTTGCGGTGTTCATTCATCCTAACCCTAACCCTAACCCTAACCCTAACCCCAACCCTAACCCTAACCCTAACCCTAACCCTAACCCTAACCCTAACCCTAACCCTTATCTTGGATTGTTCTTGCGGTGTTCATTCATCCTAACCCTAACCCTAACCCTAACCCTAACCCTAACCCTAACCCTATTCTTGGATTGTTCTTGTGGTGTTCATTCATCCTAACCCTAACCCTAACCCTAACCCTAACCCTAACCCTATTCTTGGATTGTTCTTGCAGTGTTCATTCACCCTAACCCTAACCCTAACCCTTTCCCTAACCCTAACCCTAACCCTAACCCTAACCCTAATCCTAACCCTAACCCTAACCCTAACCCTAACCCTAACCCTAA
>NW_028113156.1:430000-432500 GCF_964234715.1 Podarcis melisellensis | reverse complement strand
ATTCTTGGATTGTTCTTGCGGTGTTCATTCACCCTAACCCTAACCCTAACCCTAACCGGAATCTCGGATTGTTCTTGCGGTGTTCATTCATCCTAACCCTAACCCTAACCCTAACCCTAACCCTAATCCTAATCCTAACCCTAACCTTAATCTTGGATTGTTCTTGCGGTGTTCATTCACCCTAACCCTAACCCTAACCCTAACCCTAACCCTAACCCTAACCCTAACCCTAACCCTAACCCTAACCCTAACCCTAATCTTGGATTGTTCTTGCGGTGTTCATTCATCCTAAACCTAACCCTAACTCTAACCCTAACCCTAACCCTAACCCTAACCCTAACCCTAACCCTAACCCTAACCCTAACCCTAACCCTAACCCTATTCTTGGATTGTTCTTCCGGTGTTCATTCACTCTAACCCTAACCCTAACCCTAACCCTAACCCTAACCCTAACCCTAACCCTAACCCTAACCCTAACCCTAACCCTAACCCTAACCCTATTCTTGGATTGTTCTTGCGGTGTTCATTCACCCTAACCCTTACCCTAACCCTAACCCTAACCCTAACCCTAACCCTAACCCTAACTCTAACCCTAACCCTAACCCTAACCCTAACCCTAACCCTAACCCTAACCCTAACCCTAACCCTTATCTTGGATTGTTCTTGCGGTGTTCATTCATCCTAACCCTAACCCTAACCCTAACCCTAACCCTAACCCTAACCCTTATTTTGGATTGCTCTTGCGGTGTTCATTCATCCTAACCCTAACCCTAACCCTAACCCTAACCCTAACCCTAACCCTAACCCTATTCTTGGATTGTTCTTGCGGTGTTCATTCACCCTAACCCTAACCCTAACCCTAACCCTAACCCTAATCCTAACCCTAACCCTAACCCTAACCCTAACCCTAACCCTAACCCTAACCCTAACCCTAACCCTAACCCTAACCCTATTCTTGGATTGTTCTTGCGGTGTTCATTCACCCTAACCCTAACCCTCACCTTAACCCTAACCCTAACCCTAACCCTAACCCTAACCCTAACCCTAACCCTAACCCTAACCCTAACCCTAATCTTGGATTGTTCTTGTGGTGTTCATTCATCCTAACCCTAACCCTAACCCTAACCCTAACCCTAACCCTAACCCTAACCCTAATCTTGGATTGTTCTTGCGGTGTTCATTCACCCTAACCCTAACCCTAACCCTAACCCTAACCCTAACCCTAACCCTAACCTTGGATTGTTCTTGTAGTGTTCATTCATCCTAACCCTAACCCTAACCCTAACCCTAACCCTAACCCTAACCCTAACCCTAACCCTAACCCTAACCCTAACCCTAACCCTAACCCTAATCTTGGATTGTTCTTGCGGTGTTCATTCATCCTAACCCTAACCCTAACCCTAACCCTAACCCTAACCCTAACCCTAACCCTAACCCTAACCCTAACCCTATTCTTGGAATGTTCTTGTAGTGTTCATTCATCCTAACCCTAACCCTAACCCTAACCCTAACCCTAACCCTAATCTTGGATTGTTCTTGCGGTGTTCATTCACCCTAACCCTAACCCTAACCCTAACCCTAACCCTAACCCTAACCCTAACCCTAACCCTAACCCTAACCCTAACCCTAACCCTAACCCTAATCTTGGATTGTTCTTGCGGTGTTCATTCATACTAACCCTAACCCTAACCCTAACCCTAACCCTAACCCTAACCCTAACCCTAACCCTAACCCTAACCCTAACCCTAACCCTAACCCTAACCCTAACCCTAACCCTAACTCTAATCTTGGAATGTTCTTGCGGTGTTCATTCACCCTAATCCTCACCCTAACCCTAACCCTAACACTAACCCTAACCCTAACCCTAACCCTAACCCTAACCCTAACCCTAACCCTAACCCTAACCCTAACCCTAACCCTAACCCTAACCCTAACCCTAAGCTTGGATTGTTCTTGCGGCGTGCATTCACCCTAACCCTAACCCTAACCCAAACCCTAACCCTAACCCTAACCCTAACCCTAACCCTAACCCTAACCCTAACCCTAACCCTAACCCTAACCCTAATCTTGGATTGTTCTTGCGGTGTTCATTCACCCTAACCCTAACCCTAACCCTAACCCTAACCCTAACCCTAACCCTACCAGTAACCCTAACCCTAATCTTGGATTGTTCCTGCGTTGTTAATTCACCCTAACCCTAACCCTAACCCTAACCCTAACCCTAACCCTAACCCTAATCTTGGATTGTTCTTGTGGTGTTCATTCATCCTAACCCTCACCCTAACCCTAACCCTAACCCTAACCTTAACCCTAACCCTAACCCTAACCCTAACCCTAACCCTAACCCTAACCCTAACCCTAACCCTAAGCTTGGATTATTCTTGCAGCGTTCATTCACCCTAACCCTAACCCTAACCCTAACCCTAACCCTAACCCTAACCCTAACCCTAACCCTAACCCTAACCCTATCCCTAACCCTAAACCTAAACCTAACCCTAAC
>NW_028113156.1:370000-382500 GCF_964234715.1 Podarcis melisellensis | reverse complement strand
CACCCTAAACCAAACCCTAACCCTTACCCTAACCTTAACCCAACCCTAACCCTAACCCTAACCCTAACCCTAACCCTAACCCTTACCCTTACCCTAACCCTAACCCAACCCTAACCCTAACCCTAACCCTAACACTAACACTAACCCTAACACTAACACTAACCCTTATTTTGGATTGTTCTTGCGGTGTTCATTCATCCTAACCCTAACCCTAACCCTAACCCTAACCCTAACCCTAACCCTAACCCCAACCCTAACCCTAACCCTAACCCTAACCCTAACCCTAACCCTAACCCTAACCCTATTCTTGGATTGTTCTTGCGGTGTTCATTCACCCTAACCCTAACCCTAACCGTAACCCTAACCGTAACCCTAACCCTAACCGTAACCCTAACCCTAACCCTAACCCTAACCCTAACCATAACCATAACCCTAACCCTAATCTTGGATTGTTCTTGCGGTGTTCATTCATCCTAACCCTAACCCTAACCCTAACCCTAACCCTAACCCTAACCCTAACCCTAACCCTAACCCTAACCCTAATCTTGGATTGTTCTTGTAGTGTTCATTCATCCTAACCCTAACCCTAACCCTAACCCTAACCCTAACCCTAATCTTGTTTTTTTTTTTATAAAATTTTTTATTCATTTTAAACAGTATAGAAAACAAAATAGACAATAAAATAGAAAAAGAAAAAGAAAAACATACAAACAAACATACATGACTTCCCCAAACCTTCCCATCACTGCACCCTTATTTTTTAAATTAGCTTTAAGCAATCCTTCTTTCAATTTTAAAAGAACAACTTTCTTTAAATTTTCTTAAGTTTAGATTTTAACAGCTATAAATTCTCTAATTTCATAGCCCTTGACATCTTCTCATTCCAAAATTTTACAAAAATTCTTAAGATACACTTTAAATTTTTTCCAGTCCTCTTCCACCGTCTCTCTCCTCTGGTCGCGGATTCTGCCGGTCATCTCTGCTAGTCCCATATATTCAATCACCTTGATCTGCCATTCTTCCAGAGTAGGTAGCTCTTGAGTCTTCCAATACTTTGCTAGAAGAATTCTTGCTGCCGTGGTTGCGTACATGAAAAAAGTTCTATCTTTCTTTGGAATCGTTTGATCGACCATGCCCAGGAGAAAGGCCTCCCCTAATCTTGGATTGTTCTTGCGGTGTTCATTCATCCTAACCCTAACCCTAACCCTAACCCTAACCCTAACCCTAACCCTAACCCTAACCCTAACCCTAACCCTAACCCTAACCCTATTCTTGGATTGTTCTTGCGGTGTTCATTCACCCTAACCCTAACCCTAACCCTAACCCTAACCCTAACCCTAACCCTAACCCTAACCCTAACCCTAACCCTAACCCTAACCCTAATCTTGGATTGTTCTTGCGGTGTTCATTCATCCTAACCCTAACCCTAACCCTAACCCTAACCCTAATCTTGGATTGTTCTTGTAGTGTTCATTCATACTAACCCTAACCCTAACCCTAACCCTAACCCTAACCCTAACCCTAACCCTAACCATAACCCTAACCCTAACCGTAATCTTGGATTGTTCTTGCGGTGTTCATTCATCCTAACCCTAACCCTAACCCTAACCCTAACCCTAACCCTAACCCTAACCCTAACCCTAACCCTAATCTTGGATTGTTCTTGCGGTGTTCATTCACCCTAACCCTAACCCTAACCCTAACCCTAACCTTGGATTGTTCTTGTAGTGTTCATTCATCCTAACCCTAACCCTAACCCTAACCCTAACCCTAACCCTAACCCTAACCCTAATCTTGGATTGTTCTTGCGGTGTTCATTCATCCTAACCCTAACCCTAACCCTAACCCTAACCCTAACCCTAACCCTAACCCTAACCCTAACCCTAACCCTAACCCTATTCTTGGATTGTTCTTGTAGTGTTCATTCATCCTAACCCTAACCCTAACCCTAACCCTAACCCTAACCCTAACCCTAACCTTAACCCTAACCCTAACCCTAACCCTAACCCTAACCCTAATCTTGGATTGTTCTTGCGGTGTTCATTCATCCTAACCCTAACCCTAACCCTAACCCTAACCCTAACCCTAACCCTAACCCTATTCTTGGATTGTTCTTGCGGTGTTCATTCACCCTAACCCTAACCCTAACCCTAACCCTAACCCTAACCCTAACCCTAACCCTATTCTTGGATTGTTCTTGCGGTGTTCATTCACCCAAACCCTAACCCTAACCCTAACCCTAACCCTAACCCTAACCCTAACCCTAACCCTAACCCTAACCCTAACCCTAACCCTAATCTTGGATTGTTCTTGCGGTGTTCATTCATCCTAACCCTAACCCTAACCCTAACCCTAACCCTAACCCTAACCCTAACCCTAAACCTAACCCTAATCTTGGATTGTTCTTGTAGTGTTCATTCATCCTAACCCTAACCCTAAGCCTAAGCCTAACCCTAAACCTAACCCTAACCCTAACCCTAACCATAACCCTAATCTTGGATTGTTCTTGCGGTGTTCATTCATCCTAAACCTAACCCTAACCCTAACCCTAACCCTAACCCTAACCCTAACCCTAACCCTAACCCTAACCCTTATCTTGGATTGTTCTTGCGGTGTTCTTTCATCCTAACCCTAACCCTAACCCTAACCCTAACCCTAACCCCAACCCTAACCCTAACCCTAACCCTAACCCTAACCCTAACCCTAACCCTAACCCTAACCCTAACCCTTATCTTGGATTGTTCTTGCGGTGTTCATTCATCCTAACCCTAACCCTAACCCTAACCCTAACCCTAACCCTATTCTTGGATTGTTCTTGTAGTGTTCATTCATCCTAACCCTAACCCTAACCCTAACCCTAACCCTAACCCTAACCCTAACCCTAACCCTAACCCTAACCCTAACCCTAACCCTAACCCTAACCCTAACCCTAACCCTTATCTTGGATTGTTCTTGAGGTGTTCATTCATCCTAACCCTAACCCTAACCCCAACCCTAACCCCAACCCTAACCCTAACCCTAACCCTAACCCTAACCCTAACCCTAACCCTAACCCTTATCTTGGATTGTTCTTGCGGTGTTCATTCCTCCTAACCCTAACCCTAACCCTAACCCTAACCCTAACCCTAACCCTATTCTTGGATTGTTCTTGCGGTGTTCTTTCATCCTAACCCTAACCCTAACCCTAACCCTAACCCTAACCCTAACCCCAACCCTAACCCTAACCCTAACCCTAACCCTAACCCTAACCCTAACCCTAACCCTAACCCTAACCCTTATCTTGGATTGTTCTTGCGGTGTTCATTCATCCTAACCCTAACCCTAACCCTAACCCTAACCCTAACCCTATTCTTGGATTGTTCTTGTAGTGTTCATTCATCCTAACCCTAACCCTAACCCTAACCCTAACCCTAACCCTAACCCTAACCCTAACCCTAACCCTAACCCTAACCCTAACCCTAACCCTAACCCTAACCCTTATCTTGGATTGTTCTTGAGGTGTTCATTCATCCTAACCCTAACCCTAACCCTAACCCTAACCCTAACCCTAACCCCAACCCTAACCCTAACCCTAACCCTAACCCTAACCCTAACCCTAACCCTAACCCTTATCTTGGATTGTTCTTGCGGTGTTCATTCCTCCTAACCCTAACCCTAACCCTAACCCTAACCCTAACCCTAACCCTAACCCTAACCCTAACCCTATTCTTGGATTGTTCTTGCGGTGTTCATTCACCCTAACCCTAACCCTAACCCTAACCCTAACCCTAACCCTAACCCTAACCCTATTCTTGGATTGTTCTTGCGGTGTTCATTCACCCTAACCCTAACCCTAACCCTAACCCTAACCCTAACCCTAATCCTAACCCTAACCCTAACCCTAACCCTAACCCTAACCCTAACCCTAACCCTAACCCTAACCCTATTCTTGGATTGTTCTTGCGGTGTTCATTCACCCTAACCCTAACCCTCACCTTAACCCTAACCCTAACCCTAACCCTAACCCTAACCCTAACCCTAACCCTAACCCTAACCCTAATCTTGGATTGTTCTTGTGGTGTTCATTCATCCTAACCCTAACCCTAACCCTAACCCTAACCCTAACCCTAATCTTGGATTGTTCTTGCGGTGTTCATTCACCCTAACCCTAACCCTAACCCTAACCCTAACCCTAACCCTAACCCTAACCCTAACCCTAACCTTGGATTGTTCTTGTAGTGTTCATTCATCCTAACCCTAACCCTAACCCTAACCCTAACCCTAACCCTAACCCTAACCCTAACCCTAACCCTAACCCTAACCCTAACCCTAACCCTAATCTTGGATTGTTCTTGCGGTGTTCATTCATCCTAACCCTAACCCTAACCCTAACCCTAACCCTAACCCTAACCCTAACCCTAACCCTAACCCTATTCTTGGAATGTTCTTGTAGTGTTCATTCATCCTAACCCTAACCCTAACCCTAACCCTAACCCTAACCCTAATCTTGGATTGTTCTTGCGGTGTTCATTCACCCTAACCCTAACCCTAACCCTAACCCTAACCCTAACCCTAACCCTAACCCTAACCCTAACCCTAACCCTAACCCTAATCTTGGATTGTTCTTGCGGTGTTCATTCATACTAACCCTAACCCTAACCCTAACCCTAACCCTAACCCTAACCCTAACCCTAACCCTAACCCTAACCCTAACCCTAACCCTAACCCTAACTCTAATCTTGGAATGTTCTTGCGGTGTTCATTCACCCTAACCCTCACCCTAACCCTAACCCTAACACTAACCCTAACCCTAACCCTAACCCTAACCCTAACCCTAACCCTAACCCTAAGCTTGGATTGTTCTTGCGGCGTGCATTCACCCTAACCCTAACCCTAACCCTAACCCTAACCCTAACCCTAACCCTAACCCTAACCCTAACCCTAACCCTAACCCTAATCTTGGATTGTTCTTGCGGTGTTCATTCACCCTAACCCTAACCCTAACCCTAACCCTAACCCTAACCCTAACCCTACCAGTAACCCTAACCCTAATCTTGGATTGTTCCTGCGTTGTTAATTCACCCTAACCCTAACCCTAACCCTAACCCTAACCCTAACCCTAACCCTAACCCTAACCCTAATCTTGGATTGTTCTTGTGGTGTTCATTCATCCTAACCCTCACCCTAACCCTAACCCTAACCCTAACCCTAACCCTAACCCTAACCCTAACCCTAACCCTAACCCTAACCCTAACCCTAACCCTAAGCTTGGATTATTCTTGCAGCGTTCATTCACCCTAACCCTAACCCTAACCCTAACCCTAACCCTAACCCTAACCCTAACCCTATCCCTAACCCTAAACCTAAACCTAACCCTAACCCTAACCCTACCCATAAGCTTGGATTGTTCTTGCGGTGTTCATTCACCCTAAACCAAACCCTAACCCTTACCCTAACCTTAACCCAACCCTAACCCTAACCCTAACCCTAACCCTAACCCTAACCCTTACCCTTACCCTTACCCTAACCCTAACCCAACCCTAACCCTAACCCTAACCCTAACACTAACACTAACCCTAACACTAACACTAACCCTTATTTTGGATTGTTCTTGCGGTGTTCATTCATCCTAACCCTAACCTTAACCCTAACCCTAACCCTAACCCTAACCCTAACCCTAACCCTAACCCTAACCCTAACCCTAACCCTATTCTTGGATTGTTCTTGCGGTGTTCATTCACCCTAACCCTAACCCTAACCGTAACCCTAACCGTAACCCTAACCCTAACCCTAACCCTAACCCTAACCCTAACCCTAACCCTAACCCTAACCCTAATCTTGGATTGTTCTTGCGGTGTTCATTCATCCTAACCCTAACCCTAACCCTAACCCTAACCCTAACCCTAACCCTAACCCTAACCCTAATCTTGGATTGTTCTTGTAGTGTTCATTCATCCTAACCCTAACCCTAACCCTAACCCTAACCCTAACCCTAATCTTGGATTGTTCTTGCGGTGTTCATTCATCCTAACCCTAACCCTAACCCTAACCCTAACCCTAACCCTAACCCTAACCCTAACCCTAACCCTAACCCTATTCTTGGATTGTTCTTGCGGTGTTCATTCACCCTAACCCTAACCCTAACCCTAACCCTAACCCTAACCCTAACCCTAACCCTAACCCTAACCCTAACCCTAACCCTAACCCTAATCTTGGATTGTTCTTGCGGTGTTCATTCATCCTAACCCTAACCCTAACCCTAACCCTAACCCTAATCTTGGATTGTTCTTGTAGTGTTCATTCATACTAACCCTAACCCTAACCCTAACCCTAACCCTAACCCTAACCCTAACCCTAACCATAACCCTAACCCTAACCGTAATCTTGGATTGTTCTTGCGGTGTTCATTCATCCTAACCCTAACCCTAACCCTAACCCTAACCCTAACCCTAACCCTAACCCTAACCCTAACCCTAACCCTAACCCTAATCTTGGATTGTTCTTGCGGTGTTCATTCACCCTAACCCTAACCCTAACCCTAACCCTAACCTTGGATTGTTCTTGTAGTGTTCATTCATCCTAACCCTAACCCTAACCCTAACCCTAACCCTAACCCTAACCCTAACCCTAACCCTAACCCTAATCTTGGATTGTTCTTGCGGTGTTCATTCATCCTAACCCTAACCCTAACCCTAACCCTAACCCTAACCCTAACCCTAACCCTAACCCTAACCCTAACCCTAACCCTATTCTTGGATTGTTCTTGTAGTGTTCATTCATCCTAACCCTAACCCTAACCCTAACCCTAACCCTAACCCTAACCTTAACCCTAACCCTAACCCTAACCCTAACCCTAACCCTAATCTTGGATTGTTCTTGCGGTGTTCATTCATCCTAACCCTAACCCTAACCCTAACCCTAACCCTAACCCTAACCCTAACCCTATTCTTGGATTGTTCTTGCGGTGTTCATTCACCCTAACCCTAACCCTAACCCTAACCCTAACCCTAACCCTAACCCTAACCCTAACCCTATTCTTGGATTGTTCTTGCGGTGTTCATTCACCCAAACCCTAACCCTAACCCTAACCCTAACCCTAACCCTAACCCTAACCCTAACCCTAACCCTAATCTTGGATTGTTCTTGCGGTGTTCATTCATCCTAACCCTAACCCTAACCCTAACCCTAATCCTAACCCTAACCCTAACCCTAACCCTAACCCTAACCCTAATCTTGGATTGTTCTTGTAGTGTTCATTCATCCTAACCCTAACCCTAAGCCTAAGCCTAACCCTAAACCTAACCCTAACCCTAACCCTAACCATAACCCTAATCTTGGATTGTTCTTGCGGTGTTCATTCATCCTAAACCTAACCCTAACCCTAACCCTAACCCTAACCCTAACCCTAACCCTAACCCTAACCCTAACCCTAACCCTTATCTTGGATTGTTCTTGCGGTGTTCTTTCATCCTAACCCTAACCCTAACCCTAACCCTAACCCTAACCCTAACCCCAACCCTAACCCTAACCCTAACCCTAACCCTAACCCTAACCCTAACCCTAACCCTAACCCTTATCTTGGATTGTTCTTGCGGTGTTCATTCATCCTAACCCTAACCCTAACCCTAACCCTAACCCTAACCCTATTCTTGGATTGTTCTTGTAGTGTTCATTCATCCTAACCCTAACCCTAACCCTAACCCTAACCCTAACCCTAACCCTAACCCTAACCCTAACCCTAACCCTAACCCTAACCCTAACCCTAACCCTGATCTTGGATTGTTCTTGAGGTGTTCATTCATCCTAACCCTAACCCTAACCCTAACCCTAACCCTAACCCCAACCCTAACCCTAACCCTAACCCTAACCCTAACCCTAACCCTAACCCTAACCCTAACCCTAACCCTAACCCTAACCCTAACCCTTATCTTGGATTGTTCTTGCGGTGTTCATTCCTCCTAACCCTAACCCTAACCCTAACCCTAACCCTAACCCTAACCCTAACCCTATTCTTGGATTGTTCTTGCGGTGTTCTTTCATCCTAACCCTAACCCTAACCCTAACCCTAACCCTAACCCTAACCCCAACCCTAACCCTAACCCTAACCCTAACCCTAACCCTAACCCTAACCCTAACCCTTATCTTGGATTCTTCTTGCGGTGTTCATTCATCCTAACCCTAACCCTAACCCTAACCCTAACCCTAACCCTATTCTTGGATTGTTCTTGTAGTGTTCATTCATCCTAACCCTAACCCTAACCCTAACCCTAACCCTAACCCTAACCCTAACCCTAACCCTAACCCTAACCCTAACCCTAACCCTTATCTTGGATTGTTCTTGAGGTGTTCATTCATCCTAACCCTAACCCTAACCCTAACCCTAACCCTAACCCCAACCCTAACCCTAACCCTAACCCTAACCCTAACCCTAACCCTAACCCTTATCTTGGATTGTTCTTGCGGTGTTCATTCCTCCTAACCCTAACCCTAACCCTAACCCTAACCCTATTCTTGGATTGTTCTTGCGGTGTTCATTCACCCTAACCCTAACCCTAACCCTAACCCTAACCCTAACCCTATTCTTGGATTGTTCTTGCGGTGTTCATTCACCCTAACCCTAACCCTAACCCGAACCCTAACCCTAACCCTAACCCTAACCCTAATCTTGGATTGTTCTTGCGTTGTTCATTCATCCTAACCCTAACCCTAACCCTAACCCTAACCCTAACCCTAACCCTAACCCTAACCCTAACCCTAACCCTAACCCTAACCCTAACCCTAATCTTGGATTGTTCTTGTAGTGTTCATTCATCCTAACCCTAACCCTAAGCCTAAACCTAAGCCTAAGCCTAAGCCTAACCCTAACCCTAACCCTAACCCTAACCCTAACCCTAACCCTAACCCTAACCCTAACCCTAACCCTAATCTTGGATTGTTCTTGCGGTGTTCATTCATCCTAACCCTAACCCTAACCCTAACCCTAACCCTAACCCTAACCCTAACCCTAACCCTAACCCTAACCCTTATCTTGGATTGTTCTTGCGGTGTTCATTCATCCTAACCCTAACCCTAACCCTAACCCTAACCCTAACCCCAACCCTAACCCTAACCCTAACCCTAACCCTAACCCTAACCCTAACCCTAACCCTAACCCTAACCCTTATCTTGGATTGTTCTTGCGGTGTTCATTCATCCTAACCCTAACCCTAACCCTAACCCTAACCCTAACCCTATTCTTGGATTGTTCTTGTGGTGTTCATTCATCCTAACCCTAACCCTAACCCTAACCCTAACCCTAACCCTAACCCTAACCCTAACCCTAACCCTAACCCTAACCCTAACCCTATTCTTGGATTGTTCTTGCTGTGTTCATTCACCCTAACCCTAACCCTAACCCTTTCCCTAACCCTAACCCTAACCCTAACCCTAACCCTAACCCTAACCCTAACCCTAATCCTAACCCTAACCCTAACCCTAACCCTAACCCTAACCCTAACCCTAACCCTAACCCTATTCTTGGATTGTTCTTGCGGTGTTCATTCACCCTAACCCTAACCCTAACCCTAACCCTAACCGTAATCTGGGATTGTTCTTGCGGTGTTCATTCATCCTAACCCTAACCCTAACCCTAACGCTAACCCTAATCCTAATCCTAACCCTAACCTTAATCTTGGATTGTTCTTGCGGTGTTCATTCACCCTAACCCTAACCCTCACCCTCACCCTAACCCTAACCCTAACCCTAACCCTAACCCTAACCCTAACCCTAACCCTAACCCTAACCCTAACCCTAACCCTAACCCTAATCTTGGATTGTTCTTGCGGTGTTCATTCATCCTAAACCTAACCCTAACTCTAACCCTAACCCTAACCCTAACCCTAACCCTAACCCTAACCCTAACCCTAACCCTAACCCTAACCCTAACCCTAACCCTATTCTTGGATTGTTCTTCCGGTGTTCATTCACTCTAACCCTAACCCTAACCCTAACCCTAACCCTAACCCTAACCCTAACCCTAACCCTAACCCTAACCCTAACCCTAACCCTAACCCTAACCCTATTCTTGGATTGTTCTTCCGGTGTTCATTCACTCTAACCCTAACCCTAACCCTAACCCTAACCCTAACCCTAACCCTAACCCTAACCCTAACCCTAACCCTAACCCTAACCCTAACCCTATTCTTGGATTGTTCTTGTGGTGTTCATTCACCCTAACCCTTACCCTAACCCTAACCCTAACCCTAACCCTAACCCTAACCCTAACCCTAACCCTAACTCTAACCCTAACCCTAACCCTAACCCTAACCCTAACCCTAACCCTAACCCTAACCCTAACCCTAACCCTTATCTTGGATTGTTCTTGCGGTGTTCATTCATCCTAACCCTAACCCTAACCCTAACCCTAACCCTAACCCTAACCCTAACCCTAACCCTAACCCTAACCCTAACCCTAACCCTAACCCTTATTTTGGATTGTTCTTGCGGTGTTCATTCATCCTAACCCTAACCCTAACCCTAACCCTAACCCTAACCCTAACCCTAACCCTAACCCTAACCCTATTCTTGGATTGTTCTTGCGGTGTTCATTCACCCTAACCCTAACCCTAACCTTAACCCTAACCCTAACCCTAACCCTAACCCTAACCCTAACCCTAACCCTAACCCTAACCCTAACCCTAACCCTAACCCTAATCTTGGATTGTTCTTGTGGTGTTCATTCATCCTAACCCTAACCCTAACCCTAACCCTAACCCTAACCCTAACCCTAACCCTAACCCTAATCTTGGATTGTTCTTGCGGTGTTCATTCACCCTAACCCTAACCCTAACCCTAACCCTAACCCTAACCTTGGATTGTTCTTGTAGTGTTCATTCATCCTAACCCTAACCCTAACCCTAACCCTAACCCTAACCCTAACCCTAACCCTAACCCTAACCCTAACCCTAACCCTAACCCTAACCCTAACCCTAACCCTAACCCTAATCTTGGATTGTTCTTGCGGTGTTCATTCATCCTAACCCTAACCCTAACCCTAACCCTAACCCTAACCCTAACCCTAACCCTAACCCTAACCCTAACCCTAACCCTATTCTTGGAATGTTCTTGTAGTGTTCATTCATCCTAACCCTAACCCTAACCCTAACCCTAACCCTAACCCTAATCTTGGATTGTTCTTGCGGTGTTCATTCACCCTAACCCTAACCCTAACCCTAACCCTAACCCTAACCCTAACCCGAACCCTAACCCTAACCCTAACCCTAACCCTAATCTTGGATTGTTCTTGCGGTGTTCATTTATACTAACCCTAACCCTAACCCTAACCCTAACCCTAACCCTAACCCTAACCCTAACCCTAACCCTAACTCTAATCTTGGAATGTTCTTGCGGTGTTCATTCACCCTAACCCTCACCCTAACCCTAACCATAACCCTAACCCTAACCCTAACCCTAACCCTAACCCTAACCCTAACCCTAACCCTAACCCTAACCCTAACCCTAACCCTAATCTTGGATTGTTCTTGCGGTGTTCATTCACCCTAACCCTAACCCTAACCCTAACCCTAATCCTAACCCTAACCCTAACCCTAACCCTAACCCTACCAGTAACCCTAACCCTAATCTTGGATTGTTCCTGCGTTGTTAATTCACCCTAACCCTAACCCTAACCCTAACCCTAACCCTAACCCTAACCCTAACCCTAACCCTAACCCTAATCTTGGATTGTTCTTGTGGTGTTCATTCATCCTAACCCTCACCCTCACCCTAACCCTAACCCTAACCCTAACCCTAACCCTAACCCTAACCCTAACCCTAACCCTAAGCTTGGATTATTCTTGCAGCGTTCATTCACCCTAACCCTAACCCTAACCCTAACCCTAACCCTAACCCTATCCCTAACCCTAAACCTAAACCTAACCCTAACCCTAACCCTACCCATAAGCTTGGATTGTTCTTGCGGTGTTCATTCACCCTAAACCAAACCCTAACCCTTACCCTAACCCTAACCCAACCCTAACCCTAACCCTAACCCTAACCCTAACCCTAACCCTAACCCTAACCCTAACCCTAACCCTAACCCTTACCCTAACCCTAACCCAACCCTAACCCTAACCCTAACCCTAACCCTAACCCTAACACTAACCCTAACACTAACACTAACCCTTATTTTGGATTGTTCTTGCGGTGTTCATTCATCCTAACCCTAACCCTAACCCTAACCCTAACCCTAACCCTAACCCTAACCCTAACCCTAACCCTAACCCTAACACTAACCCTTATTTTGGATTGTTCTTGCGGTGTTCATTCATCCTAACCCTAACCCTAACCCTAACCCTAACCCTAACCCTAACCCTAACCCTAACCCTAACCCTAACCCTAACCCTAACCCTAACCCTATTCTTGGATTGTTCTTGCGGTGTTCATTCACCCTAACCCTAACCCTAACCCTAACCCTAACCCTAACCCTAACCCTAACCCTAACCCTAACCCTAACCCTATTCTTGGATTGTTCTTGCGGTGTT
>NW_028113156.1:352500-360000 GCF_964234715.1 Podarcis melisellensis | reverse complement strand
TCTTGCGGTGTTCATTCATCCTAACCCTAACCCTAACCCTAACCCTAACCCTAACCCTAACCCTAAACCTAACCGTAACCCTAACCCTAACCCTAACCCTATTCTTGGATTGTTCTTGTAGTGTTCATTCATCCTAACCCTAACCCTAACCCTAACCCTAACCCTAACCCTAATCTTGGATTGTTCTTGCGGTGTTCATTCATCCTAACCCTAACCCTAACCCTAACCCTAACCCTAACCCTAACCCTAACCCTAACCCTAACCCTAACCCTAACCCTAACCCTAACCCTAATCGTGGATTGTTCTTGCGGTGTTCATTCATACTAACCCTAACCCTAACCCTAACCCTAACCCTAACCCTAACCCTAACCCTAACCCTAACCCTAACCCTAACCCTAACTCTAATCTTGGATTGTTCTTGCGGTGTTCATTCACCCTAACCCTCACCCTAACCCTAACCCTAACCCTAACCCTAACCCTAACCCTAACCCTAAGCTTGGATTGTTCTTGCGGCGTTCATTCACCCTAACCCTAACCCTAACCCTAACCCTAACCCTAACCCTAACCCTAACCCTAATCTTGGATTGTTCTTGTGGTGTTCATTCACCCTAACCCTAACCCTAACCCTAACCCTAACCCTAACCCTAACCCTAACCCTAACCCTAACCCTAACCCTAATCTTGGATTGTTCTTGTGGTGTTCATTCATCCTAACCCTCACCCTAACCCTAACCCTAACCCTAACCCTAACCCTAACCCTAACCCTAACCCTAAGCTTGGATTATTCTTGCAGCGTTCATTCACCCTAACCCTAACCCTAACCCTAACCCTAACCCTAACCCTAACCCTAACCCTAACCCTAACCCTAACCCTATCCCTAACCCTAAACCTAAACCTAAACCTAACCCTAACCCTAACCCTACCCATAAGCTTGGATTGTTCTTGCGGTGTTCATTCACCCTAAACCAAACCCTAACCCTTACCCTAACCCTAACCCAACCCTAACCCTAACCCTAACCCTAACCCTAACCCTAACCCTAACCCTAACCCTAACCCTAACCCTAACCCTAACCCTAACCCTAACCCTAATCTTGGATTGTTCTTGCGTTGTTCATTCACCCTAACCCTAACCCTAACCCTAACCCTAACCCTAACCCTAACCCTATCCCTAACCCTAACCTTAACCCTTACCCTAACCCTAATCTTGGATTGTTCTTGTGGTGTTCATTCATCCTAACCCTAACCCTAACCCTAACCCTAACCCTAACCCTAACCCTTACCCTAACCCTAATCTTGGATTGTTCTTGTGGTGTTCATTCATCCTAACCCTAACCCTAACCCTAACCCTAACCCTAACCCTAACCCTAACCCTAATCTTGGATTGTTCTTGTAGTGTGCATTCATCCTAACCCTAACCCTAACCCTAACCCTAACCCTAACCCTAACCCTAACCCTAACCCTAACCCTAACCCTAATCTTGGATTGTTCTTGCGGTTTTCATTCATCCTAAACCTAACCCTAACCCTAACTCGAACGCTAACCCTAACCCTAACCCTAACCCTAACCCCAACCCTAACCCTAACCCTAACCCTAACCCTAACCCTAACCCTAACCCTAACCCTAACCCTAACCCTAACCCTAACCCTAACCCTAATCTTGGATTGTTCTTGTGGTGTTCATTCATCCTAACCCTAACCCTAACCCTAACCCTAACCCTAACCCTAACCCTAACCCTAACCCTAACCCTATTCTTGGATTGTTCTTGCGGTGTTCATTCACCCTAACCCTAACCCTAACCCTAACCCTAACCCTAATCCTAACCCTAACCCCAACCCTAACCCTAACCCTAACCCTAACCCTAACCCTAACCCTAACCCTAACCCTAACCCTATTCTTGGATTGTTCTTGCGGTGTTCATTCACCCTAACCCTAACCCTAACCCTAACCCTAACCCTAACCCTAATCTTGGATTGTTCTTGTGGTGTTCATTCATCCTAACCCTAACCCTAACAACCCTAACCCTAACCCTAACCCTAACCCTAACCCTAACCCTAACCCTAATCTTGGATTGTTCTTGCGGTGTTCATTCACCCTAACCCTAACCCTAACCCTAACCCTAACCCTAACCTTGGAATGTTCTTGTAGTGTTCATTCATCCTAACCCTAACCCTAACCCTAACCCTAACCCTAACCCTAACCCTAACCCTAACCCTAATCTTGGATTGTTCTTGCGGTGTTCATTCATCCTAACCCTAACCCTAACCCTAACCCTAACCCTAACCCTAACCCTAACCCTAACCCTAACCCTAACCCTAACCCTAACCCTATTCTTGGATTGTTCTTGTAGTGTTCATTCATCCTAACCCTAACCCTAACCCTAACCCTAACCCTAACCCTAATCTTGGATTGTTCTTGCGGTGTTCATTCATCCTAACCCTAACCCTAACCCTAACCCTAACCCTAACCCTAACCCTAACCCTAACCCTAACCCTAACCCCAACCCTAACCCTAATCTTGGATTGTTCTTGCGGTGTTCATTCATACTAACCCTAACCCTAACCCTAACCCTAACCCTAACCCTAACCTTAACCCTAACCCTAACCCTAACCCTAACCCTAACTCTAATCTTGGATTGTTCTTGCGGTGTTCATTCACCCTAACCCTCACCCTCACCCTAACCCTAACCCTAACCCTAACCCTAACCCTAACCCTAAGCTTGGATTGTTCTTGCGGCGTTCATTCACCCTAACCCTAACCCTAACCCTAACCCTAACCCTAACCCTAATCTTGGATTGTTCTTGCGGTGTTCATTCACCCTAACCCTAACCCTAACCCTAACCCTAACCCTAACCCTAACCCTAACCCTACCCCTAACCCTAACCCTAATCTTGGATTGTTCTTGCGTTGTTAATTCACCCTAACCCTAACCCTAACCCTAACCCTAACCCTAACCCTAACCCTAACCCTAACCCTAACCCTAACCCTAATCTTGGATTGTTCTTGTGGTGTTCATTCATCCTAACCCTCACCCTAACCCTAACCCTAACCCTAACCCTAACCCTAAGCTTGGATTATTCTTGCAGCGTTCATTCACCCTAACCCTAACCCTAACCCTAACCCTAACCCTAACCCTAACCCTAACCCTATCCCTAACCCTAAAGCTAAACCTAACCCTAATCCTAACCCTACCCATAAGCTTGGATTGTTCTTGCGGTGTTCATTCACCCTAAACCAAACCCTAACCCTTACCCTAACCCTAACCCAACCCTAACCCTAACCCTAACCCTAACCCTAACCCTAACCCTTACCCTAACCCTAACCCAACCCTAACCCTAACCCTAACCCTAACCCTAACCCTAACCCTAACCCTAATCTTGGATTGTTCTTGCGTTGTTCATTCACCCTAACCCTAACCCTAACCCTAACCCTAACCCTAACCCTAACCTTAACCCTTACCCTAACCCTAATCTTGGATTGTTCTTGTGGTGTTCATTCATCCTAACCCTAACCCTAACCCTAACCCTAACCCTAACCCTAATCTTGGATTGTTCTTGTAGTGTGCATTCACCCTAACCCTAACCCTAACCCTAACCCTAACCCTAACCCTAACCCTAACCCTAACCCTAACCCTAACCCTAACCCTAACCCTAACCCTAACCCTAACCCTAACCCTAACCCTAATCTTGGATTGTTTTTGCGGTGTTCATTCATCCTAAACCTAACCCTAACCCTAACTCGAACGCTAACCCTAACCCTAACCCTAACCCTAACCCCAACCGTAACCCTAACCCTAACCCTAACCCTAACCCTAACCCTAACCCTAACCCTAACCCTAACCCTAATCTTGGATTGTTCTTGTGGTGTTCATTCATCCTAACCCTAACCCTAACCCTAACCCTAACCCTAACCCTAACCCTAACCCTAACCCTAACCCTATTCTTGGATTGTTCTTGCGGTGTTTATTCACCCTAACCCTAACCCTAACCCTAACCCTAACCCTAACCCTAACCCTAACCCTAACCCTAACCCTAACCCTATTCTTGGATTGTTCTTGCGGTGTTCATTCACCCTAACCCTAACCCTAACCCTAACCCTCACCCTAATCTTGGATTGTTCTTGTGGTGTTCATTCATCCTAACCCTAACCCTAACCCTAACCCTAACCCTAACCCTAACCCTAACCCTAACCCTAACCCTAACCCTAACCCTAACCCTAATCTTGGATTGTTCTTGCGGTGTTCATTCACCCTAACCCTAACCCTAACCCTAACCCTAACCCTAATCTTGGATTGTTCTTGTAGTGTTCATTCATCCTAACCCTAACCCTAACCCTAACCCTAACCCTAACCCTAACCCTAACCCTAACCCTAACCTTAACCCTAACCCTAACCCTAACCCTAACCCTAACCCTAACCCTAACCCTAACCCTAACCCTAATCTTGGATTGTTCTTGCGGTGTTCATTCATCCTAACCCTAACCCTAACCCTAACCCTATTCTTGCATTGTTCTTGTGGTGTTCATTCATCCTAACCCTAACCCTAACCCTAACCCTAACCCTAACCCTAACCCTAACCCTAACCCTAACCCTAACCCTAACCCTATTCTTGGATTGTTCTTGCGGTGTTCATTCACCCTAACCCTAACCCTAACCCTAACCCTAACCCTAATCCTAACCCTAACCCCAACCCTAACCCTAACCCTAACCCTAACCCTAACCCTAACCCTATTCTTGGATTGTTCTTGCGGTGTTCATTCACCCTAACCCTAACCCTAACCCTAACCCTAACCCTAACCCTAATCTTGGATTGTTCTTGTGGTGTTCATTCATCCTAACCCTAACCCTAACCCTAACCCTAACCCTAACCCTAACCCTAACCCTAACCCTAACCCTAACCCTAACCCTAACCCTAATCTTGGATTGTTCTTGCGGTGTTCATTCACCCTAACCCTAACCCTAACCCTAACCCTAACCCTAACCTTGGATTGTTCTTGTAGTGTTCATTCATCCTAACCCTAACCCTAACCCTAACCCTAACCCTAACCCTAACCCTAACCCTAACCCTAATCTTGGATTGTTCTTGCGGTGTTCATTCATCCTAACCCTAACCCTAACCCTAACCCTAACCCTAACCCTAACCCTAACCCTAACCCTAACCCTAACCCTAACCCTAACCCTAACCCTAACCCTAACCCTATTCTTGGATTGTTCTTGTAGTGTTCATTCATCCTAACCCTAACCCTAACCCTAACCCTAACCCTAACCCTAATCTTGGATTGTTCTTGCGGTGTTCATTCATCCTAACCCTAACCCTAACCCTAACCCTAACCCTAACCCTAACCCTAACCCTAACCCTAACCCCAACCCTAACCCTAATCTTGGATTGTTCTTGCGGTGTTCATTCATACTAACCCTAACCCTAACCCTAACCCTAACCCTAACCCTAACCCTAACCTTAACCCTAACCCTAACCCTAACCCTAACCCTAACTCTAATCTTGGATTGTTCTTGCGGTGTTCATTCACCCTAACCCTCACCCTCACCCTCACCCTAACCCTAACCCTAACCCTAACCCTAACCCTAACCCTAACCCTAAGCTTGGATTGTTCTTGCGGCGTTCATTCACCCTAACCCTAACCCTAACCCTAACCCTAACCCTAACCCTAACCCTAATCTTGGATTGTTCTTGCGGTGTTCATTCACCCTAACCCTAACCCTAACCCTAACCCTAACCCTAACCCTACCCCTAACCCTAACCCTAATCTTGGATTGTTCTTGCGTTGTTAATTCACCCTAACCCTAACCCTAACCCTAACCCTAACCCTAACCCTAACCCTAACCCTAACCCTAACCCTAACCCTAACCCTAACCCTAACCCTAACCCTAACCCTAATCTTGGATTGTTCTTGTGGTGTTCATTCATCCTAACCCCCACCCTAACCCTAACCCTAACCCTAACCCTAACCCTAATCTTGGATTGTTCTTGTGGTGTTCATTCATCCTAACCCTCACCCTAACCCTAACCCTAACCCTAACCCTAACCCTAAGCTTGGATTATTCTTGCAGCGTTCATTCACCCTAACCCTAACCCTAACCCTAACCCTAACCCTAACCCTAACCCTAACCCTAACCCTATCCCTAACCCTAAAGCTAAACCTAACCCTAATCCTAACCCTACCCATAAGCTTGGATTGTTCTTGCGGTGTTCATTCACCCTAAACCAAACCCTAACCCTTACCCTAACCCTAACCCAACCCTAACCCTAACCCTAACCCTAACCCTAACCCTTACCCTAACCCTAACCCAACCCTAACCCTAACCCTAACCCTAACCCTAACCCTAACCCTAACCCTAACCCTAACCCTAATCTTGGATTGTTCTTGCGTTGTTCATTCACCCTAACCCTAACCCTAACCCTAACCCTAACCCTAACCCTAACCCTAACCTTAACCCTTACCCTAACCCTAATCTTGGATTGTTCTTGTGGTGTTCATTCATCCTAACCCTAACCCTAACCCTAACCCTAACCCTAACCCTAACCCTAACCCTAACCCTAACCCTAACCCTAATCTTGGATTGTTCTTGTAGTGTGCATTCACCCTAACCCTAACCCTAACCCTAACCCTAACCCTAACCCTAACCCTAACCCTAACCCTAACCCTAACCCTAACCCTAACCCTAACCCTAACCCTAACCCTAATCTTGGATTGTTTTTGCGGTGTTCATTCATCCTAAACCTAACCCTAACCCTAACTCGAACGCTAACCCTAACCCTAACCCTAACCCTAACCCCAACCGTAACCCTAACCCTAACCCTAACCCTAACCCTAACCCTAACCCTAACCCTAATCTTGGATTGTTCTTGTGGTGTTCATTCATCCTAACCCTAACCCTAACCCTAACCCTAACCCTAACCCTAACCCTAACCCTAACCCTAACCCTAACCCTATTCTTGGATTGTTCTTGCGGTGTTTATTCACCCTAACCCTAACCCTAACCCTAACCCTAACCCTAACCCTAACCCTATTCTTGGATTGTTCTTGCGGTGTTCATTCACCCTAACCCTAACCCTAACCCTAACCCTAACCCTAACCCTAACCCTAATCTTGGATTGTTCTTGTGGTGTTCATTCATCCTAACCCTAACCCTAACCCTAACCCTAACCCTAACCCTAACCCTAACCCTAATCTTGGATTGTTCTTGCGGTGTTCATTCACCCTAACCCTAACCCTAACCCTAACCCTAACCCTAATCTTGGATTGTTCTTGTAGTGTTCATTCATCCTAACCCTAACCCTAACCCTAACCCTAACCCTAACCCTAACCCTAACCCTAACCCTAACCTTAACCCTAACCCTAACCCTAACCCTAACCCTAACCCGAACCCGAACCCTAACCCTAATCTTGGATTGTTCTTGCGGTGTTCATTCATCCTAACCCTAACCCTAACCCTAACCCTATTCTTGCATTGTTCTTGCGGTGTTCATTCACCCTAACCCTAACC
>NW_028113156.1:347500-350000 GCF_964234715.1 Podarcis melisellensis | reverse complement strand
ACCCTAACCCTAACCCTAACCCTTATCTTGGATTGTTCTTGTAGTGTTCATTCATCCTAACCCTAACCCTAACCCTAACACTAATCTTGGCTTCTTCTTGCGCTGTTCATTCATCCTAAACCTAACCCTAACCCTAACCCTAACCCTAACCCTAAACCTAACCCTAACTCTAACCCTAACCCTAACCCTAACCCTAACCCTAACACTAACACTAACACTAACCCTTATCTTGGATTGTTCTTGCGGTGTTCATTCATCCTAACCCTAACCCTAACCCTAACCCTAACCCTAACCCTAACCCTAACCCTAACCCTATTCCTGGATTGTTCTTGCTGTGTTCATTCACCCTAACCCTAACCATAACCCTAACCCTAACCCTAACCCTAACCCTAACCCTAATCTTGGATTGTTCTTGCGGTGTTCATTCACCCTAACCCTAACCCTAACCCTAACCCTAACCCTAACCCTAACCCTATTCTTGGATTGTTCTTGCGGTGTTCATTCACCCTAACCCTAACCCTAACCCTAACCCTAACCCTAACCCTAATCTTGGATTGTTCTTGTGGTGTTCATTCATCCTAACCCTAACCCTAACCCTAACCCTAACCCTAACCCTAACCCTAACCCTAACCCTAACCCTAACCCTAATCTTGGATTGTTCTTGCGGTGTTCATTCACCCTAACCCTAACCCTAACCCTAACCCTAACCCTAACCCTCACCCTAACCCTAACCTTGGATTGTTCTTGTAGTGTTCATTCATCCTAACCCTAACCCTAACCCTAACCCTAACCCTAGCCCTAACCCTAATCTTGGATTGTTCTTGCGGTGTTCATTCATCCTAACCCTAACCCTAACCCTAACCCTAACCCGAACCCGAACCCTAACCCTAACCCTAACCCTAACCCTAACCCTAACCCTAACCCTAACCCTAACCCTATTCTTGGATTGTTCTTGTAGTGTTCATTCATCCTAACCCTAACCCTAACCCTAACCCTAACCCTAACCCTAACCCTAACCCTAACCCTAACCCTAATCTTGGATTGTTCTTGGGGTGTTCATTCATCCTAACCCTAACCCTAACCCTAACCCTAACCCTAACCCTAACCCTAATCCTAACCCTAACCCTAACCCTAACCCTAACCCTATTCTTGGATTGTTCTTGCGGTGTTCATTCACCCTAACCCTAACCCTAACCCTAACCCTAACCCTATTCTTGGATTGTTCTTGTAGTGTTCATTCATCCTAACCCTAACCCTAACCCTAACCCTAATCTTGGCTTGTTCTTGCACTGTTCATTCATCCTAAACCTAACCCTAACCCTAACCCTAACCCTAACCCTAACCCTATCCCTAAACCTAACCCTAACTCTAACCCTAACCCTAACCCTAACCCTAACCCTAACCCTAACACTAACACTAACACTAACCCTTATCTTGGATTGTTCTTGCGGTGTTCATTCACCCTAACCCTAACCCTAACCCTAACCCTAACCCTAACCCTAACCCTAACCCTAACCCTAACCCTATTCCTGGATTGTTTTTGCTGTGTTCATTCACCCTAACCCTAACCCTAACCCTAACCCTAACCCTAACCCTAATCTTGGATTGTTCTTGCGGTGTTCATTCACCCTAACCCTAACCCTAACCCTAACCCTAACCCTATTCTTGGATTGTTCTTGCGGTGTTCATTCACCCTAACCCTAACCCTAACCCTAACCCTAACCCTAACCCTAACCCTAACCCTAATCTTGGATTGTTCTTGTGGTGTTCATTCATCCTAACCCTAACCCTAACCCTAACCCTAACCCTAACCCTAACCCTAACCCTAATCTTGGATTGTTCTTGCGGTGTTCATTCACCCTAACCCTAACCCTAACCCTAACCCTAACCCTAACCTTGGATTGTTCTTGTAGTGTTCATTCATCCTAACCCTAACCCTAACCCTAACCCTAACCCTAACCCGAACCCTAACCCTAACCCTAACCCTAACCCTAACCCTATTCTTGGATTGTTCTTGTAGTGTTCATTCATCCTAACCCTAACCCTAACCCTAACCCTAACCCTAACCCTAACCCTAACCCTAACCCTAACCCTAACCCTAACCCTAACCCTAACCCTAACCCTAATCTTGGATTGTTCTTGCGGTGTTCATTCATCCTAACCCTAACCCTAACCCTAACCCTAACCCTAACCCTAACCCTAACCCTAACCCTAATCCTAACCCTAACCCTAACCCTAACCCTATTCTTGGATTGTTCTTGCGGTGTTCATTCACCCTAACCCTAACCCTAACCCTAACCCTAACCCTATTCTTGGATTGTTCTTGCGGTGTTCATTCACCCTAACCCTAACCCTAACCCTAACCCTAACCCTAACCCTAACCCTAACCCTAACCCTAATCTTGGATTGTTCTTGCGGTGTTCATTCATCCTAACCCTAACCCTAACCCTAACCCTAACCCTAACGCTAACGCTAACCCTAACCCTAACCCTAACCCTAA
>NW_028113156.1:327500-330000 GCF_964234715.1 Podarcis melisellensis | reverse complement strand
CTAACCCTAACCCTAACCCTAACCCTAACCCTAACCCTAACCCTAACCCTAACCCTAACCCTAACCCTAACCCTTTTCTTGGATTGTTCTTGCGGTGTTCATTCACCCTAACCCTAACCCTAACCCTTACCCTAACCCTAACCCTAATCCTAACCCTAACCCTAACCCTAACCCTATTCTTGGATTGTTCTTGCGGTGTTCATTCACCCTAACCCTAATCCTAACCCTAACCCTAACCCTAACCCTAACCCTAACCCTAATCTTAGATTGTTCTTGCGGTGTTCATTCATCCTAACCCTAACCCTAACCCTAACCCTAATCCTAACCCTAACCCTAATCTTGGATTGTTCTTGCGGTGTTCATTCACCCTAACCCTAACCCTAACCCTAACCCTAACCCTAACCCTAACCCTAATCTTGGACTGTTCTTGTAGTGTTCATTCATCCTAACCCTAACCCTAACCCTAACCCTAATCTTGGATTGTTCTTGCGGTGTTCATTCATCCTAATCCTAACCCTAACCCTAACCCTAACTCTAACCCTAACCCTAACCCTAACCCTAACCCTAACCCTAACCCTAACCCTAACCCTAACCCTAACCCTAACCCTAACCCTTATCTTGGATTGTTCTTGTAGTGTTCATTCATCCTAACCCTAACCCTAACCCTAACCCTAATCTTGGCTTGTTCTTGCGGTGTTCATTCATCCTAACCCTAACCCTAACCCTAACCCTAACCCTAACCCTAACCCTAACCCTAACACTAACACTAACACTAACACTAACACTAACCCTTATCTTGGATTGTTCTTGCGGTGTTCGTTCATCCTAACCCTAACCCTAACCCTAACCCTAACCCTAACCCTAACCCTAACCCTAACCCTAACCCTAACCCTATTCCTGGATTGTTCTTGCGGTGTTCATTCACCCTAACCCTAACCCTAACCCTAACCCTAACCCTAACCCTAACCCTAACCCTAACCCTAACCCTAATCTTGGATTGTTCTTGCGGTGTTCATTCACCCTAACCCTAACCCTAACCCTAACCCTAACCCTATTCTTGGATTGTTCTTGCGGTGTTCATTCACCCTAACCCTAACCCTAACCCTAACCCTAACCCTAACCCTAACCCTAACCCTAACCCTAACCCTAACCCTAACCCTAATCTTGGATTGTTCTTGTGGTGTTCATTCATCCTAACCCTAACCCTAACCCTAACCCTAACCCTAACCCTCATCTTGGATTGTTCTTGCGGTGTTCATTCACCCTAACTCTAACCCTAACCCTAACCCTAACCCTAACCCTAACCCTAACCCTAACCCTAACCCTAACCCTAACCCTAACCCTAACCCTAACCCTAACCTTGGATTGTTCTTGTAGTGTTCATTCATCCTAACCCTAACCCTAACCCTAACCCTAGCCCTAACCGTAATCTTGGATTGTTCTTGCGGTGTTCATTCATCCTAACCCTAACCCTAACCCTAACCCTAACCCTAACCCTAACCCTAACCCTAATCCTAACCCTAACCCTATTCTTGGATTATTCTTGTAGTGTTCATTCATCCTAACCCTAACCCTAACCCTAACCCTAACCCTAACCCTAACCCTAACCCTAACCCTAACCCTAACCCTAACCCTAACCCTAACCCTAATCTTGTATTGTTCTTGCGGTGTTCATTCATCCTAACCCTAACCCTAACCCTAACCCTAACCCTAACCCTAACCCTAACCCTAACCCTAACCCTAACCCTAACCCTATTCTTGGAGTGTTCTTGCGGTGTTCATTCACCCTAACCCTAACCCTAACCCTAACCCTAACCCTATTCTTGGATTGTTCTTGCGGTGTTCATTCACCCTAACCCTAACCCTAACCCTAACCCTAACCCTAACCCTAACCCTAACCCTAACCCTAACCCTAACCCTAATCTTGGATTGTTCTTGCGGTGTTCATTCATCCTAACCCTAACCCTAACCCTAACACTAACCCTAACCCTAACCCTAACCCTAACCCTAATCTTGGATTGTTCTTGTAGTGTTCATTCATCCTAACCCTAACCCTAACCCTAACCCTAACCCTAACCCTAACCCTAACCCTAACCCTAACCCTAACCCTAACCCTAACCCTAACCCTAACCTTGGATTGTTCTTGCGGTGTTCATTCACCCTAACCCTAACCCTAACCCTAACCCTAACCCTAACCCTAACCCTATTCTTGGATTGTTCTTGCGGTGTTCATTCACCCTAACCCTAACCCTAACCCTAACCCTAACCCTAACCCTAACCCTAATCTTGGATTGTTCTTGTGGTGTTCATTCATCCTAACCCTAACCCTAACCCTAACCCTAACCCTAACCCTAACCCTAATCTTGGATTGTTCTTGCGGTGTTCATTCACCCTAACTCTAACCCTAACCCTAACCCTAACCCTAACCCTAACCCTAACCCTAACCCTAACCTTGGATTGTTCTTGTAGTGTTCATTCATCCTAACCCTAACCCTAACCC
>NW_028113156.1:295000-297500 GCF_964234715.1 Podarcis melisellensis | reverse complement strand
CTTGTGGTGTTCATTCATCCTAACCCTAACCCTAACCCTAACCCTGATCTTGGATTGTTCTTGCGGTGTTCATTCACCCTAACCCTAACCCTAACCCTAACCCTAACCCTAACCCTAACCCTAACCCTAACTCTAACCCTAATCTTGGATTGTTCTTGTAGTGTTCATTCATCCTAACCGTAACCCTAACCCTAACCCTAATCTTAGATTGTTCTTGCGGTGTTCATTCATCCTAACCCTTACCCTAACCCTAACCCTAACCCTAACCCTAACGCTAACCCTAACCCTAACCCTAACCCTAACCCTAACCCTAACCCTAACCCTAACCCTAACCCAAACCCTAACCCTAATCTTGGATTGTTCTTGTGTTGTTCATTCACCCTATCCCTAACCCTAACCCTAACCCTAACCCTAACCCTAATCTTGGATTGTTCTTGCGGTGTTCATTCACCATAACCCTAACCCTAACCCTAACCCTAACCCTAACCCTAATCTTGGATTGTTTTTGTGGTGTCCATTCATCCTAACCCTAACCCTAACCCTAACCCTAACCCTAACCCTAACCCTAACCCTAACCCTAACCCTAACCCTAACCCTAACCCTAACCCTAACCCTAACTCTAACCCTAACCCTAATCTTGGATTGTTCTTGCGGTGTTCATTCATCCTAACCCTAACCCTAACCCTAACCCTATTCTTGGATTGTTCTTGCTATGTTCATTCACCCTAACCCTAACCCTAACCCTAACCCTAACCCTAACCCTAATCTTGCATTGTTCTTGTGGTGTTCATTCACCCTAACCCTAACCCTAACCCTAACCCTAACCCTAACCCTAACCCTAACCCTAACCCTAACCCTAATCTTGGATTGTTCTTGTAGTGTTCATTCATCCTAACCCTAACCCTAACCCTAACCCTAACCCTAACCCTAACACTAACCCTAACCCTAACCCTAACCCTAACCCTAACCCTAACTCTAACCCTAATCTTGGATTGTTCTTGTAGTGTTCATTCATCCTAACCGTAACCCTAACCCTAACCCTAATCTTAGATTGTTCTTGCGGTGTTCATTCATCCTAACCCTTACCCTAACCCTAACCCTAACCCTAACCCTAACCCTAACCCTAACCCTAACCCTAACCCTAACCCTAACCCTAATCTTGGATTGTTCTTGTGTTGTTCATTCACCCTAACCCTAACCCTAACCCTAACCCTAACCCTAACCCTAACCCTAGCCCTAACCCTAACCCTAACCCTAACCCTAACCCTAACCCTAACCCTAACCCTAACCCTAACCCTAACCCTAACCCTAATCTTGGATTGTTCTTGCGGTGTTCATTCACCCTAACCCTAACCCTAACCCTAACCCTAACCCTAACCCTAACCCTAACCCTAACCCTAATCTTGGATTGTTTTTGTGGTGTTCATTCATCCTAACCCTAACCCTAACCCTAACCCTAACCCTATTCTTGGATTGTTCTTGCGGTGTTCATTCACCCTAACCCTAACCCTAACCCTAACCCTAACCCTAACCCTAACCCTAACCCTAACCCTAACCCTAATTTTGCATTGTTCTTGTGGTGTTCATTCACCCTAACCCTAACCCTAACCCTAACCCTAACCCTAACCCTAACCCTAACCCTAACCCTAACCCTAACCCTAACCCTAATCTTGGATTGTTCTTGTAGTGTTCATTCATCCTAACCCTAACCCTAATCCTAACCCTAACCCTAACCCTAACCCTAACCCTAACCCTAACCCTAACCCTAACCCTAACCCTAACCCTAATCTTGGATTGTTCTTGCGGTGTTCATTCATCCTAACCCTAACCCTAACCCTAACCCTAACCCCAACCCTAACCCTAACCCTAACCCTAACCCTAACCCTAACCCTAAAACTAACCCTAACCCTAACCCTGACCATAACCCTAACCCTTACCCAAACCCTAATCTTGGATTGCTCTTGCGGTGTTCATTCACCCTAACCCTAACCCTAACCCTAACCCTAACCCTAACCCTAACCCTAACCCTAACCCTAACCCTAACCTTAACCCTAACCCTAACCCTAACCCTAACCCTAACCCTAACCCTAACCCTAACCCAAATCATGGATATTTCTTGTGGTGTTCATTCACCCTAACCCTAACCCTAACCCTAACCCTAACCCTAACCCTAACCCTAACCCTAATCTTGGATTGTTCTTGCGGTGTTCATTCATCCTAACCCTAACCCTAACCCTAACCCTAACCCTAACCCTAACCCTAACCCCAACCCTAACCCTAACCCTAACCCTAACCCTAACCCTAACCCTAACCCCAACCCTAACCCTAACCCTAACCCTAACCCTAACCCTAACCCTAACCCTAATCTTGGATTGTTCTTGTGGTGTTCATTCATCCTAACCCTAACCCTAACCCTAACCCTAACCCTAACCCTAACACTAATCCTAACCCTAACCTTTACCTTAACCCTAACCCTAACCCTAACCCTAACCCTAACCCT
>NW_028113156.1:272500-275000 GCF_964234715.1 Podarcis melisellensis | reverse complement strand
TAACCCTAATCTTGGATTGTTCTTGTGGTGTTCATTCATCCTAACCCTAACCCTAACCCTAACCCTAACCCTAACCCTAACCCTAACCCTAACCCTAACCCTATTCTTGGATTGTTCTTGCGGTGTTCATTCACCCTAACCCTAACCCTAACCCTATCCCTAACCCTAACCCTAACCCTAACCCTAACCCTAACCATATTCTTGGATTGTTCTTGCGGTGTTCATTCACCCTAACCCTAACCCTAACCCTAACCCTAACCCTAACCCTAACCCTAACCCTAACCCTAACCCTAACCCTATCCCTATTCTTGGATTGTTCTTGCGGTGTTCATTCACCCTAACCCTAACCCTAACCCTAACCCTAACCCTAACCCTAATCTTGGATTGTTCTTGTGGTGTTCATTCATCCTAACCCTAATCCTAACCCTAACCCTGATCTTGGATTGTTCTTGCGGTGTTCATTCACCCTAACCCTAACCCTAACCCTAACCCTAACCCTAACCCTAACCCATTCCCTAACCCTAACTCTAACCCTAATCTTGGATTGTTCTTGTAGTGTTCATTCATCCTAACCGTAACCCTAACCCTAACCCTAATCTTAGATTGTTCTTGCGGTGTTCATTCATCCTAACCCTTACCCTAACCCTAACCCTAACCCTAACGCTAACCCTAACCCTAACCCTAACCCTAACCCTAACCCTAACCCTAACCCTAACCCTAATCTTGGATTGTTCTTGTGTTGTTCATTCACCCTATCCCTAACCCTAACCCTAACCCTAACCCTAACCCTAACCCTAATCTTGGATTGTTCTTGCGGTGTTCATTCACCATAACCCTAACCCTAACCCTAACCCTAATCTTGGATTGTTTTTGTGGTGTTCATTCATCCTAACCCTAACCCTAACCCTAACCCTAACCCTAACCCTAACCCTAACTCTAACCCTAACCCTAATCTTGGATTGTTCTTGCGGTGTTCATTCATCCTAACCCTAACCCTAACCCTAACCCTATTCTTGGATTGTTCTTGCTATGTTCATTCACCCTAACCCTAACCCTAACCCTAACCCTAACCCTAACCCTAATCTTGCATTGTTCTTGTGGTGTTCATTCACCCTAACCCTAACCCTAACCCTAACCCTAACCCTAACCCTAACCCTAACCCTAATCTTGGATTGTTCTTGTAGTGTTCATTCATCCTAACCCTAACCCTAACCCTAACCCTAACCCTAACCCTAACCCTAACCCTAACCCTAACCCTAACCCTAACTCTAACTCTAACCCTCATCTTGGATTGTTCTTGTAGTGTTCATTCATCCTAACCGTAACCCTAACCCTAACCCTAATCTTAGATTGTTCTTGCGGTGTTCATTCATCCTAACCCTTACCCTAACCCTAACCCTAACCCTAACCCTAACCCTAACCCTAACCCTAACCCTAACCCTAACCCTAACCCTAATCTTGGATTGTTCTTGTGTTGTTCATTCACCCTAACCCTAACCCTAACCCTAACCCTAACCCTAACCCTAACCCTAGCTCTAACCCTAACCCTAACCCTAACCCTAACCCTAACCCTAACCCTAACCCTAACCCTAATCTTGGATTGTTCTTGCGGTGTTCATTCACCCTAACCCTAACCCTAACCCTAACCCTAACCCTAACCCTAACCCTAATCTTGGATTGTTTTTGTGGTGTTCATTCATCCTAACCCTAACCCTAACCCTAACCCTAACCCTATTCTTGGATTGTTCTTGCGGTGTTCATTCACCCTAACCCTAACCCTAACCCTAACCCTAACCCTAACCCTAACCCTAACCCTAATCTTGCATTGTTCTTGTGGTGTTCATTCACCCTAACCCTAACCCTAACCCTAACCCTAACCCTAACCCTAACCCTAATCTTGGATTGTGCTTGTAGTGTTCATTCATCCTAACCCTAACCCTAACCCTAACCCTAACCCTAACCCTAACCCTAACCCTAACCCTAACCCTAACCCTAACCCTAACCCTAACCCTAACCCTAATCTTGGATTGTTCTTGCGGTGTTCATTCATCCTAACCCTAACCCTAACCCTAACCCTAACCCTAACCCTAACCCTAACCCCAACCCTAACCCTAACCCTAACCCTAACCCTAACCCTAACCCTAAAACTAACCCTAACCCTAACCCTAACCATAACGCTAACCCTTACCCAAACCCTAATCTTGGATTGCTCTTGCGGTGTTCATTCACCCTAACCCTAACAATAACCCTAACCCTAACCCTAACCCTAACCTTAACCCTAACCCTAACCCTAACCCTAACCCTAACCCTAACCCAAATCTTGGATATTTCTTGCGGTGTTCATTCACCCTAACCCTAACCCTAACCCTAACCCTAACCCTAACCCTAACCCTAATCTTGGATTGTTCTTGCGGTGTTCATTCATCCTAACCCTAACCCTAACCCTAACCCTAACCCTAACCCTAACCCTAACCCTAACCCTAACCCTAACCCTAACCCC
>NW_028113156.1:252500-265000 GCF_964234715.1 Podarcis melisellensis | reverse complement strand
CTAACCCTAACCCTAACCCTAACCCTAACCCTAACCCTAATCTTGGATTGTTCTTGCGGTGTTCATTCATCCTAACCCTAACCCTAACCCTAACCCTAACCCTAACCCTAACCCCAACCCTAACCCTAACCCTAACCCTAACCCTAACCCTAAAACTAACCCTAACCCTAACCCTAACCCTAACCCTAACCCTTACCCAAACCCTAATCTTGGATTGCTCTTGCGGTGTTCATTCACCCTAACCCTAACCCTAACCCTAACCCTAACCCTAATCCTAACCCTAACCCTAACCTTAACCCTAACCCTAACCCTAACCCTAACCCTAACCCAAATCTTGGATATTTCTTGCGGTGTTCATTCACCCTAACCCTAACCCTAACCCTAACCCTAACCCTAACCCTAACCCTAACCCTAACCCTAACCCTAACCCTAACCCTAATCTTGGATTGTTCTTGTGTTGTTCATTCACCCTAACCCTAACCCTAACCCTAACCCTAACCCTAACCCTAACCCTAATCTTGGATTGTTCTTGCGGTGTTCATTCACCCTAACCCTAACCCTAACCCTAACCCTAACCCTAACCCTAACCCTAATCTTGGATTGTTTTTGTGGTGTTCATTCATCCTAACCCTAACCCTAACCCTAACCCTAACCCTAACCCTAACCCTAACCCTAACCCTAACCCTAACCCTAATCTTGGATTGTTCTTGCGGTGTTCATTCATCCTAACCCTAACCCTAACCCTAACCCTAACCCTATTCTTGGATTGTTCTTGCGGTGTTCATTCACCCTAACCATAACCCTAACCCTAACCCTAACCCTAACCCTAACCCTAATCTTGCATTGTTCTTGTGGTGTTCATTCACCCTAACCCTAACCCTAACCCTAACCCTAACCCTAACCCTAACCCTATTCTTGGATTGTTCTTGCGGTGTTCATTCACCCTAACCCTAACCCTAACCCTAACCCTAACCCTAACCCTAACCCTAACCCTAACCCTATCCCTATTCTTGGATTGTTCTTGCGGTGTTCATTCACCCTAACCCTAACCCTAACCCTAACCCTAACCCTAACCCTAACCCTAATCTTGGATTGTTCTTGTGGTGTTCATTCATCCTAACACTAACCCTAACCCTAACCCTAACCCTAACCCTAACCCTAACCCTAATCTTGGATTGTTCTTGCGGTGTTCATTCACCCTAACCCTAACCCTAACCCTAACCCTAACCCTAACCCTAACCCTAACACTAACCCTAACCCTAACCCTAATCTTTGATTTTTCTTGTGGTGTTCATTCATCCTAACCCTAACCCTAACCCTAACCCTGATCTTGGATTGTTCTTGCGGTGTTCATTCACCCTAACCCTAACCCTAACCCTAACCCTAACCCTAACCCTAACCCTAACCCTAACCCTAACCCTAACTCTAACCCTAATCTTGGATTGTTCTTGTAGTGTTCATTCATCCTAACCGTAACCCTAACCCTAACCCTAATCTTACATTGTTCTTGCGGTGTTCATTCATCCTAACCCTTACCCTAACCCTAACCCTAACCCTAACCCTAACCCTAACCCTAACCCTAACCCTAATCCTAACCCTAACCCTAACCCTAACCCTAACCCTAACCCTAACCCTAACCCTAATCTTGGATTGTTCTTGTGTTGTTCATTCACCCTAACCCTAACCCTAACCCTAACCCTAACCCTAATCTTGGATTGTTCTTGCGGTGTTCATTCACCATAACCCTAACCCTAACCCTAACCCTAACCCTAATCTTGGATTGTTTTTGTGGTGTTCATTCATCCTAACCCTAACCCTAACCCTAACCCTAACCCTAACCCTAACCCTAACCCTAATCTTGGATTGTTCTTGCGGTGTTCATTCATCCTAACCCTAACCCTAACCCTAACCCTATTCTTGGATTGTTCTTGCTATGTTCATTCACCCTAACCCTAACCCTAACCCTAACCCTAACCCTAACCCTAATCTTGCATTGTTCTTGTGGTGTTCATTCACCCTAACCCTAACCCTAACCCTAACCCTAACCCTAACCCTAACCCTAACCCTAACCCTAACCCTAACCCTAATCTTGGATTGTTCTTGTAGTGTTCATTCATCCTAACCCTAACCCTAATCCTAATCCTAACCCTAACCCTAACCCCAACCCTAACCCTAACCCTAACCCTAACCCTAACCCTAACCCTAACCCTAACCCTAACCCTAACCCTAATCTTGGATTGTTCTTGCGGTGTTCATTCACCCTAACCCTAACCCGAACCCGAACCCGAACCCGAACCCGAACCCGAACCCGAACCCTAACCCTAACCCTAACCCTAACCCTAACCCTAACCCTAACCCTAACCCTAACCCTAACCCTAACCCTAATCTTGGATTGTTCTTGCGGTGTTCATTCACCCTAACCCTAACCCTAACCCTAACCCTAACCCTAACCCTAACCCTAATCTTGGATTGTTTTTGTGGTGTTCATTCATCCTAACCCTAACCCTAACCCTAACCCTAACCCTAACCCTAACCCTAACCCTAACCCTAACCCTAACCCTAACCCTAATCTTGGATTGTTCTTGCGGTGTTCATTCATCCTAACCCTAACCCTAACCCTATTCTTGGATTGTTCTTGCGGTGTTCATTCACCCTAACCCTAACCCTAACCCTAACCCTAACCCTAACCCTAATCTTGCATTGTTCTTGTGGTGTTCATTCACCCTAACCCTAACCCTAACCCTAACCCTAACCCTAACCCTAATCTTGGATTGTTCTTGTAGTGTCATTCATCCTAACCCTAACCCTAATCCTAACCCTAAACCTAACCCTAACCCTAACCCTAACCCTAACCCTAACCCTAATCTTGGATTGTTCTTGCGGTGTTCATTCATCCTAACCCTAACCTTAACCCTAACCCTAACCCTAACCCCAACCCTAACCCTAACCCTAACCCTAACCCTAACCCTAACCCTAACCCTAAAACTAACCCTAACCCTAACCCTAACCCTAACCCTAACCCTTACCCAAACCCTAATCTTGGATTGCTCTTGCGGTGTTCATTCACCCTAACCCTAACCCTAACCCTAACCCTAACCCTAACCTTAACCCTAACCCTAACCCTAACCCTAACCCAAATCTTGGATATTTCTTGCGGTGTTCATTCACCCTAACCCTAACCCTAACCCTAACCCTAACCCTAACCCTAACCCTAACCCTAACCCTAACCCTAACCCTAACCCTAATCTTGGATTGCTCTTGCGGTGTTCATTCACCCTAACCCTAACCCTAACCCTAACCCTAACCCTAACCCTAACCCTAACCCTAACCCTAACACTAACCCTAACCCTAACCCTAATCTTGGATTGTTCTTGCGGTGTTCATTCACCCTAACCCTAACCCTAACCCTAACCCTAACCCTAATCTTGGATTGTTTTTGTGGTGTTCATTCATCCTAACCCTAACCCTAACCCTAACCCTAACCCTAACCCTAACCCTAACCCTAACCCTAATCTTGGATTGTTCTTGCGGTGTTCATTCACCCTAACCCTAACCCTAACCCTAACCCTAACCCTAATCTTGGATTGTTTTTGTGGTGTTCATTCATCCTAACCCTAACCCTAACCCTAACCCTAACCCTAACCCTAACCCTAACTCTAACCCTAATCTTGGATTGTTCTTGTAGTGTTCATTCATCCTAACCGTAACCCTAACCCTAACCCTAATCTTACATTGTTCTTGCGGTGTTCATTCATCCTAACCCTTACCCTAACCCTAACCCTAACCCTAACCCTAACCCAAACCTTAATCCTAACCCTAACCCCTTACCCTAACCCTAACCCTAACCCTAATCTTGGATTGTTCTTGTGTTGTTCATTCACCCTAACCCTAACCCTAACCCTAACCCTAACCCTAACCCTAACCCTAATCTTGGATTGTTCTTGCGGTGTTCATTCACCATAACCCTAACCCTAACCCTAACCCTAACCCTAACCCTAATCTTGGATTGTTTTTGTGGTGTTCATTCATCCTAACCCTAACCCTAACCCTAACCCTAACCCTAACCCTAACCCTAACCCTAACCCTAATCTTGGATTGTTCTTGCGGTGTTCATTCATCCTAACCCTAACCCTAACCCTAACCCTATTCTTGGATTGTTCTTGCTATGTTCATTCACCCTAACCCTAACCCTAACCCTAACCCTAACCCTAACCCTAACCCTAACCCTAACCCTAATCTTGGATTGTTCTTGTAGTGTTCATTCATCCTAACCCTAACCCTAACCCTAACCCTAACCCTAATCCTAACCCTAACCCTAACCCTAACCCTAACCCTAACCCTAACCCTAACCCTAACCCTAACCCTAACCCTAACCCTAACCCTAATCTTGGATTGTTCTTGCGGTGTTCATTCACCCTAACCCTAACCCTAACCCGAACCCTAACCCTAACCCTAACCCTAACCCTAACCCTAACCCTAACCCTAACCCTAACCCTAACCCTAACTCTAACCCTAATCTTGGATTGTTCTTGTAGTGTTCATTCATCCTAACCGTAACCCTAACCCTAACCCTAATCTTAGATTGTTCTTGCGGTGTTCATTCATCCTAACCCTAACCCTAACCCTAACCCTAACCCTAACCCTAACCCTAACCCTAACCCTAACCCTAACCCTAATCTTGGATTGTTCTTGTGTTGTTCATTCACCCTAACCCTAACCCTAACCCTAACCCTAACCCTAACCCTAACCCTAACCCTAACCCTAATCTTGGATTGTTCTTGCGGTGTTCATTCATCCTAACCCTAACCCTAACCCTAACCCTATTCTTGGATTGTACTTGCGGTGTTCATTCACCCTAACCCTAACCCTAACCCTAACCCTAACCCTAACCCTAATCTTGCATTGTTCTTGTGGTGTTCGTTCACCCTAACCCTAACCCTAACCCTAACCCTAACCCTAACCCTAACCCTAACCCTAACCCTAACCCTAACCCTAATCTTGGATTGTTCTTGTAGTGTCATTCATCCTAACCCTAACCCTAATCCTAACCCTAACCCTAACCCTAACCCTAACCCTAACCCTAACCCTAACCCTAACCCTAACCCTAATCTTGGATTGTTCTTGCGGTGTTCATTCATCCTAACCCTAACCCTAACCCTAACCCTAACCCTAACCCTAACCCCAACCCTAACCCTAACCCTAACCCTAACCCTAACCCTAACCCTAACCCTAACCCTAAAACTAACCCTAACCCTAACCCTAACCCTAACCCTTACCAAACCCTAATCTTGGATTGCTCTTGCGGTGTTCATTCACCCTAACCCTAACCCTAACCCTAACCCTAACCCTAACCCTAACCCTAACCCTAACCCTAACCTTAACCCTAACCCTAACCCTAACCCTAACCCAAATCTTGGATATTTCTTGCGGTGTTCATTCACCCTAACCCTAACCCTAACCCTAACCCTAACCCTAACCCTAACCCTAACCCTAACCCTAACCCTAACCCTAATCTTGGATTGTTCTTGTGTTGTTCATTCACCCTAACCCTAACCCTAACCCTAACCCTAACCCTAACCCTAACCCTAACCCTAACCCTAACCCTAACCCTAACCCTAACCCTAACCCTAACCCTAATCTTGGATTGTTCTTGCGGTGTTCATTCACCCTAACCCTAACCCTAACCCTAACCCTAACCCTAACCCTAACCCTAACCCTAACCCTAACCCTAATCTTGGATTGTTTTTGTGGTGTTCATTCATCCTAACCCCAACCCTAACCCTAACCCTAACCCTAACCCTAACCCTAACCCTAACCCTAACCCTAACCCTAATCTTGGATTGTTCTTGCGGTGTTCATTCACCCTAACCCTAACCCTAACCCTAACCCTAACCCTAATCTTGGATTGTTTTTGTGGTGTTCATTCATCCTAACCCTAACCCTAACCCTAACCCTAACCCTAACCCTAACCCTAACCCTAACCCTAACCCTAATCTTGGATTGTTCTTGCGGTGTTCATTCATCTTAACCCTAACCCTAACCCTAACCCTAACCCTATTCTTGGATTGTTCTTGCGGTGTTCATTCACCCTAACCCTAACCCTAACCGTAACCCTAACCCTAACCCTAACCCTAACCCTAACCCTAACCCTAACCCTAACCCTAATCTTGCATTGTTCTTGTGGTGTTCATTCACCCTAACCCTAACCCTAACCCTAACCCTAACCCTAACCCTAACCCTAACCCTAACCCTAACCCTAACCCTAACCCTAACCCTAACCCTAACCCTAATCTTGGATTGTTCTTGTAGTGTTCATTCATCCTAACCCTAACCCTAACCCTAACCCTAACCCTAACCCTAACCCTAACCCTAACCCTAACCCTAACCCTAACCCTATTCTTGGATTGTTCTTGCGGTGTTCATTCACCCTAACCCTAACCCTAACCCTAATCCTAACCCTAACCCTAACCCTAACCCTAACCCTAACACTAACACTAACCCTAACCCTAACCCTAACCCTAACCCTAACCCTAACCCTAACCCTAACCCTATTCTTGGATTGTTCTTGCGGTGTTCATTCACCCTAACCCTAACCCTAACCCTAACCCTAACCCTAACCCTAACCCTATCCCTATTCTTGGATTGTTCTTGCGGTGTTCATTCACCCTAACCCTAACCCTAACCCTAACCCTAATCTTGGATTGTTCTTGTGGTGTTCATTCATCCTAACACTAACCCTAACCCTAACCCTAACCCTAACCCTAATCTTGGATTGTTCTTGCGGTGTTCATTCACGCTAACCCTAACCCTAACCCTAACCCTAACCCTAACCCTAACCCTAACCCTAACGCTAACCCTAATCTTTGATTGTTCTTGTGGTGTTCATTCATCCTAACCCTAACCCTAACCCTAACCCTGATCTTGGATTGTTCTTGCGGTGTTCATTCACCCTAACCCTAACCCTAACCCTAACCCTAACCCTAACCCTAACCCTAACTCTAACCCTAATCTTGGATTGTTCTTGTAGTGTTCATTCATCCTAACCGTAACCCTAACCGTAACCCTAACCCTAACCCTAACCCTAACCCTAACCCTAACCCTAACCCAAACCCTAATCTTGGATTGCTCTTGCGGTGTTCATTCACCCTAACCCTAACCCTAACCCTAACCCTAACCCTAACCCTAACCTTAACCCTAACCCTAACCCTAACCCTAACCCTAACCCAAATCTTGGATATTTCTTGCGGTGTTCATTCACCCTAACCCTAACCCTAACCCTAACCCTAACCCTAACCCTAACCCTAACCCTAACCCTAATCTTGGATTGTTCTTGTGTTGTTCATTCACCCTAACCCTAACCCTAACCCTAACCCTAACCCTAACCCTAACCCTAACCCTAACCCTAACCCTAACCCTAACCCTAATCTTGGATTGTTCTTGCGGTGTTCATTCACCCTAACCCTAACCCTAACCCTAACCCTAACCCTAATCTTGGATTGTTTTTGTGGTGTTCATTCATCCTAACCCTAACCCTAACCCTAACCCTAACCCTAACCCTAACCCTAACCCTAACCCTAACCCTAACCGTAACCCTAACCCTAACCCTAACCCTAACCCTAACCCTAACCCTAACCCTAATCTTGGATTGTTCTTGCGGTGTTCATTCATCCTAACCCTAACCCTAACCCTAACCCTAAACCTAACCCTAACCCTATTCTTGGATTGTTCTTGCGGTGTTCATTCACCCTAACCCTAACCCTAACCCTAACCCTAACCCTAACCCTAACCCTAACCCTAACCCTAACCCTAACCCTAACCCTAATCTTGCATTGTTCTTGTGGTGTTCATTCACCCTAACCCTAACCCTAACCCTAACCCTAACCCTAACCCTAACCCTAACCCTAATCTTGGATTGTTCTTGCGTTGTTCATTCACCCTAACCCTAACCCTAACCCTAACCCTAACCCTAATCTTGGATTGTTCTTGTGGTGTTCATTCATCCTAACCCTAACCCAAACCCAAACCCTAACCCTAACCCTAACCCTAACCCTAACCCTAACCCTAACCCTAACCCTAACCCTAACCCTAACCCTAACCCCAACCCCAACCCTAACCCTAACCCTAATCTTGGATTGTTCTTGTGGTGTTCATTCATCCTAACCCTAACCCTAACCCTAACCCTAACCCTAACCCTAACCCTAACCCTAACCCTATTCTTGGATTGTTCTTGCGGTGTTCATTCACCCTAACCCTAACCCTAACCCTAATCCTAACCCTAACCCTAACCCTAACACTAACACTAACCCTAACCCTAACCCTAACCCTAACCCTATTCTTGGATTGTTCTTGCGGTGTTCATTCACCCTAACCCTAACCCTAACCCTAACCCTAACCCTAACCCTAACCCTAACCCTAACCCTAACCCTATCCCTATTCTTGGATTGTTCTTGCGGTGTTCATTCACCCTAACCCTAACCCTAACCCTAACCCTAACCCTAATCTTGGATTGTTCTTTTGGTGTTCACTCATCCTAACCCTAACCCTAACCCTAACCCTAACCCTAACCCTAATCTTGGATTGTTCTTGCGGTGTTCATTCACCCTAACCCTAACCCTAACCCTAACCCTAACCCTAACCCTAACCCTAACCCTAACCCTAACCCTAACCCTAACCCTAATCTTGGATTGTTCTTGTGGTGTTCATTCATCCTAACCCTAACCCTAACCCTAACCCTGATCTTGGATTGTTCTTGCGGTGTTCATTCACCCTAACCCTAACCCTAACCCTAACCCTAACCCTAACTCTAACCCTAATCTTGGATTGTTCTTGTAGTGTTCATTCATCCTAACCGTAACCCTAACCCTAACCCTAATCTTAGATTGTTCTTGCGGTGTTCATTCATCCTAACCCTTACCCTAATCCTATCCCTAACCCTAACCCTAACCCTAACCCTAACCCTAACCCTAACCCTAACCCTAATCCTAACCCTAACCCTAATCTTGGATTGTTCTTGTGTTGTTCATTCACCCTAACCCTAACACTAACCCTAACCCTAACCCTAACCCTAACCCTAACCCTAACCCTAATCTTGGATTGTTCTTGCGGTGTTCATTCACCATAACCCTAACCCTAACCCTAACCCTAACCCTAACCCTAACCCTAACCCTAATCTTGGATTGTTTTTGTGGTGTTCATTCATCCTAACCCTAACCCTAACCCTAACCCTAACCCTAACCCTAACCCTAACCCTAACCCTAACCCTAACCCTAATCTTGGATTGTTCTTGCGGTGTTCATTCATCCTAACCCTAACCCTAACCCTAACCCTATTCTTGGATTGTTCTTGCTATGTTCATTCACCCTAACCCTAACCCTAACCCTAACCCTAACCCTAACCCTAATCTTGCATTGTTCTTGTGGTGTTCATTCACCCTAACCCTAACCCTAACCCTAACCCTAACCCTAACCCTAACCCTAACCCTAATCTTGGATTGTTCTTGTAGTGTTCATTCATCCTAACCCTAACCCTAACCCTAATCATAACCCCAACCCTAACCCTAACCCTAACCCTAACCCTAACCCTAACCCTAACCCTAACCCTAACCCTAACCCTAATCTTGGATTGTTCTTGCGGTGTTCATTCACCCTAACCCGAACCCGAACCCTAACCCTAACCCTAACCCTAACCCTAACCCTAACCCTAACCCTAACCCTAACCCTAACCCTAACTCTAACCCTAATCTTGGATTGTTCTTGTAGTGTTCATTCATCCTAACCGTAACCCTAACCCTAACCCTAATCTTAGATTGTTCTTGCGGTGTTCATTCATCCTAACCCTTACCCTAACCCTAACCCTAACCCTAACCCTAACCCTAACCCTAACCCTAACCCTAATCTTGGATTGTTCTTGCGGTGTTCATTCACCCTAACCCTAACCCTAACCCTAACCCTAACCCTAACCCTAACCCTAATCTTGGATTGTTTTTGTGGTGTTCATTCATCCTAACCCTAACCCTAACCCTAACCCTAACCCTAACCCTAACCCTAACCCTAACCCTAACCCTAACCCTAACCCTAACCCTAATCTTGGATTGTTCTTGCGGTGTTCATTCATCCTAACCCTAACCCTAACCCTAACCCTAACCCTAACCCTAACCCTAACCCTAACCCTATTCTTGGATTGTTCTTGCGGTGTTCATTCACCCTAACCCTAACCCTAACCCTAACCCTAACCCTAACCCTAACCCTAATCTTGCATTGTTCTTGTGGTGTTCATTCACCCTAACCCTAACCCTAACCCTAACCCTAACCCTAACCCTAACCCTAACCCTAACCCTAACCCTAACCCTAATCTTGGATTGTTCTTGTAGTGTTCATTCATCCTAACCCTAACCCTAATCCTAACCCTAACCCTAACCCTAACCCTAACCCTAACCCTAACCCTAACCCTAACCCTAACCCTAATCTTGGATTGTTCTTGCGGTGTTCATTCATCCTAACCCTAACCCTAACCCTAACCCTAACCCTAACCCTAACCCTAACCCCAACCCTAACCATAACCCTAACCCTAACCCTAACCCTAAAACTAACCCTAACCCTAACCCTTCCCAAACCCTAATCTTGGATTGCTCTTGCGGTGTTCATTCACCCTAACCCTAACCCTAACCCTAACCCTAACCCTAACCCTAACCTTAACCCTAACCCTAACCCTAACCCTAATCTTGGATATTTCTTGCGAATTCATTCACCCTAACCCTAACCCTAACCCTAACCCTAACCCTAACCCTAACCCTAACCCTAACCCTAACCCTAATCTTGGATTGTTCTTGCGGTGTTCATTCATCCTAACCCTAACCCTAACCCTAACCCTAACCCAAACCCTAACCCTAACCCTAACCCTAACCCTAACCCTAACCCTAACCCTAACCCCAACCCCAACCCTAACCCCAACCCCAACCCTAACCCTAACCCTAACCCTAACCCTAACCCTAACCCCAACCCTAACCCTAACCCTAACCCTAACCCTAACCCTAACCCTAACCCTAACCCTAATCTTGGATTGTTCTTGTGGTGTTCATTCATCCTAACCCTAACCCTAACCCTAACCCTAACCCTAACCCTAACCCTAACCCTAATCCTAACCCTAACCTTTACCTTAACCCTAACCCTAACCCTAACCCTAACCCTAACCCTAATCTTGGATTGTTCTTGCGGTGTTCATTCACCCTAACCCTAACCCTAACCCTAACCCTAACCCTAACCCTAACCCTAACCCTAACCCTAACCCTAATCTTGGATTGTTCTTGCGTTGTTCATTCACCCTAACCCTAACCCTAACCCTAACCCTAACCCTAATCTTGGATTGTTCTTGTGGTGTTCATTCATCCTAACCCTAACCCAAACCCTAACCCTAACCCTAACCCTAACCCTAACCCCAACCCTAACCCTAACCCTAACCCTAACCCTAACCCTAATCTTGGATTGTTCTTGTGGTGTTCATTCATCCTAACCCTAACCCTAACCCTAACCCTAACCCTAACCCTAACCCTAACCCTAACCCTAACCCTAACCCTAACCCTAACCCTAACCCTATTCTTGGATTGTTCTTGCGGTGTTCATTCACCCTAACCCTAACCCTAACCCTAACCCTAACCCTAACCCTAACCCTAATCTTGGATTGTTCTTGTGGTGTTCATTCATCCTAACCCTAACCCTAACCCTAACCCTAACCCTAACCCTAACCCTAACCCTAAGCCTAACCCTAACCCTAACCCTAACCCCAACCCTAACCCTAACCCTAACCCTAACCCTAACCCTAATCTTGGATTGTTCTTGTGGTGTTCATTCATCCTAACCCTAACCCTAACCCTAACCCTAACCCTAACCCTAACCCAAACCCTAACCCTAACCCTAACCCTATTCTTGGATTGTTCTTGCGGTGTTCATTCACCCTAACCCTAACCCTAACCCTAACCCTAACCCTAACCCTAACCCGAACCCTAATCTTGGATTGTTCTTGCGGTGTTCATTCACCATAACCCTAACCCTAACCCTAACCCTAACCCTAACCCTAATCTTGGATTGTTTTTGTGGTGTTCATTCATCCTAACCCTAACCCTAACCCTAACCCTAACCCTAACCCTAACCCTAACCCTAACCCTAACCCTAATCTTGGATTGTTCTTGCGGTGTTCATTCATCCTAACCCTAACCCTAACCCTAACCCTATTCTTGGATTGTTCTTGCTATGTTCATTCACCCTAACCCTAACCCTAACCCTAACCCTAACCCTAACCCTAATCTTGCATTGTTCTTGTGGTGTTCATTCACCCTAACCCTAACCCTAACCCTAACCCTAACCCTAACCCTAACCCTAACCCTAACCCTAACCCTAACCCTAACCCTAACCCTAACCCTAACCCTAACCCTAACCCTTACCCTAACCCTAACCCTAACCCTAATCTTGGATTGTTCTTGTAGTGTTCATTCATCCTAACCCTAA
>NW_028113156.1:237500-247500 GCF_964234715.1 Podarcis melisellensis | reverse complement strand
TCTTGGATTGTTCTTGCGGTGTTCATTCACCCTAACCCTAACGCTAACCCTAACCCTAACCCTAAACCTAACACTAACCCTTATCTTGGATTGTTCTTGCGGTGTTCATTCACCCTAACCCTAACCCTAACCCTTACCCTTACCCTAACCCTAACCCTAACCCTAACCCTAACCCTAACCCTAACCCTAACCCTATTCTTCGATTGTTCTTGCGGTGTTCATTCACCCTAACCCTAACCCTAACCCTAACCCTAACCCTAACCCTAACCCTAATCTTGGATTGTTCTTGTGGTGTTCATTCATCCTAACCCTAAACCTAACCCTAACCCTAACCCTAACCCTAACCCTAACCCTAACCCTAATCTTGGATTGTTCTTGCGGTGTTCATTCACCCTAACCCTAACCCTAACCCTAACCCTAACCCTAACCCTAATCCTAACCCTAACCCTAACCCTAACCCTAACCCTAACCCTAACCCTAACCCTAACCCTAACCCTATCCTTGGATTGTTCTTGCGGTGTTCATTCACCCTAACCCTAACCCTAACCCTAACCCTAACCCTAATCTTGGATTGTTCTTGTGGTGTTCATTCATCCTAACCCTAACCCTAACCCTAACCCTAACCCTAACCCTAACCCTAACCCTAATCTTGGATTGTTCTTGCGGTGTTCATTCACCCTAACCCTAACCCTAACCCTAACCCTAACCCTAACCCTAACCCTAATCCTAACCCTAACCCTAACCCTAACCCTAACCCTAACCCTAACCCTAACCCTAACCCTAACCCTAACCCTATCCTTGGATTGTTCTTGCGGTGTTCATTCACCCTAACCCTAACCCTAACCCTAACCCTAACCCTAACCCTAACCCTAATCTTGGATTGTTCTTGCGGTGTTCATTCACCCTAACCCTAACCCTAACCCTAACCCTAACCCTAACCCTAACCCTAACCCTAATCTTGGATTGTTCTTGTAGTGTTCATTCATCCTAACCCTAACCCTAACCCTAACCCTAACCCTAACCCTAACCCTAACCCTAACCCTAACCCTAACCCTAACCCTAACCCTAACCCTAACCCTAATCTTGGATTGTTCTTGCGGTGTTCATTCATCCTAAACCTAACCCTAACCCTAACTCTAACCCTAACCCTAACCCTAACCCTAACCCTAACCCTAACCCTAACCCTAACACTAACACTAACACTAACACTAACCCTTATCTTGGATTGTTCTTGTAGTGTTCATTCATCCTAACCCTAACCCTAACCCTAACCCTAACCCTAACCCTAACCCTAACCCTAACCCTAACCATAACCCTAACCCTAACCCTATTCTTGGATTGTTCTTCCGGTGTTCATTCACTCTAACCCTAACCCTAACCCTAACCCTAACCCTAACCCTAACCCTAACCCTAACCCTAACCCTATTCTTGGATTGTTCTTGCGGTGTTCATTCACCCTAACCCTAACCCTAACCCTTACCCTTACCCTAACCCTAACCCTAACCCTAACCCTAACCCTAATCCTAACCCTAACCCTAACCCTAACCCTAACCCTAACCCTATTCTTGGATTGTTCTTGCGGTGTTCATTCACCCTAACCCTAACCCTAACCCTAACCCTAATCTTGGATTGTTCTTGTGGTGTTCATTCATCCTAACCGTAACCCTAACCCTAACCCTAACCCTAACCCTAACCCTAACCCTAACCCTAACCCTAACCCTAACCCTAACCCTAACCCTAACCCTATTCTTGGATTGTTCTTGCGGTGTTCATTCACCCTAACCCTAACCCTAACCCTAACCCTAACCCTAATCTTGGATTGTTCTTGCGGTGTTCATTCACCCTAACCCTAACCCTAACCCTAACCCTAACCCTAACCCTAATCTTGGATTGTTCTTGTAGTGTTCATTCATCCAAACCCTAACCCTAACCCTAACCCTAACCCTAACCCTAACCCAAACCCTAATCCTAACCCTAACCCTAACCCTAACCCTAACCCTAACCCTAACCCTAATCTTGGATTGTTCTTGCGGTGTTCATTCATCCTAACCCTAACCCTAACCCTAACCCTAACCCTAACCCTAACCCCAACCCTAACCCTAAGCCTAACCCTAACCCTAACCCTAAAACTAACCCTAACCCTAACACTAACCCTAACCCTAACCCTAACACTAACACTAACACTAACACTAACACTAACCCTTATCTTGGATTGTTCTTGTAGTGTTCATTCATCCTAACCCTAACCCTAACCCTAACCCTAACCCTAACCCTAACCCTAACCATAACCCTAACCCTAACCCTATTCTTGGATTGTTCTTCCGGTGTTCATTCACTCTAACCCTAACCCTAACCCTAACCCTAACCCTAACCCTAACCCTAACCCTAACCCTAACCCTATTCTTGGATTGTTCTTGCGGTGTTCATTCACCCTAACCCTAACCCTAACCCTTACCCTTACCCTAACCCTAACCCTAACCCTAACCCTAACCCTAACCCTAATCCTAACCCTAACCCTAACCCTAACCCTAACCCTATTCTTGGATTGTTCTTGCGGTGTTCATTCACCCTAACCCTAACCCTAACCCTAACCCTAATCTTGGATTGTTCTTGTGGTGTTCATTCATCCTAACCGTAACCCTAACCCTAACCCTAACCCTAACCCTAACCCTAACCCTAACCCTAACCCTAACCCTAACCCTAATCTTGGATTGTTCTTGCGGTGTTCATTCACCCTAACCCTAACCCTAACCCTAACCCTAACCCTAACCCTAACCCTAACCCTAACCCTAACCCTATTCTTGGATTGTTCTTGCGGTGTTCATTCACCCTAACCCTAACCCTAACCCTAACCCTAACCCTAATCTTGGATTGTTCTTGCGGTGTTCATTCACCCTAACCCTAACCCTAACCCTAACCCTAACCCTAACCCTAATCTTGGATTGTTCTTGTAGTGTTCATTCATCCAAACCCTAACCCTAACCCTAACCCTAACCCTAACCCTAACCCAAACCCTAATCCTAACCCTAACCCTAACCCTAACCCTAACCCTAACCCTAACCCTAACCCTAACCCTAACCCTAATCTTGGATTGTTCTTGCGGTGTTCATTCATCCTAACCCTAACCCTAACCCTAACCCTAACCCTAACCCTAACCCTAACCCTAACCCCAACCCTAACCCTAAGCCTAACCCTAACCCTAACCCTAAAACTAACCCTAACCCTAACCCTAACCCTAACCCTTACCCTAACCCTAATCTTGGATTGCTCTTGCGGTGTTCATTCACCCTAACCCTAACCCTAACCCTAACCCTAACCCTAACCGTAACCCTAACCTTAACCCTAACCCTAACCCTAACCCTAACCCAAATCTTGGATATTTCTTGCGGTGTTCATTCCCCCTAACCCTAACCCTAACCCTAACCCTAACCCTAGCCCTAACCCTAATCTTGGATTGTTCTTGCGGTGTTCATTCATCCTAACCCTAACCCTAACCCTAACCCTAACCCTAACCCTAACCCTAACCCTAACCCTAACCCTAACCCTAACCCTAATCTTGGATTGTTCTTGCGGTGTTCATTCATCCTAAACCTAACCCTAACCCTAACCCTAACCCTAACCCTAACCCTAACCCTAACCCTAACCCTAACCCTTACCCTAACCCTAATCTTGGATTGCTCTTGCGGTGTTCATTCACCCTAACCCTAACCCTAACCCTAACCCTAACCCTAACCCTAACCCTAACCCTAACCCTAACCCTAATCTTGGATTGTTCTTGCGGTGTTCATTCACCCTAACCCTAACCCTAACCCTAACCCTAACCCTAACCCTAACCCTAACCCTAATCTTGGATTGTTCTTGTGGTGTTCATTCATCCTAACCCTAAGCCTAACCCTAACCCTAATCTTGGACTGTTCTTGCGGTGTTCATTCACCCTAACCCTAACCCTAACCCTAACCCTAACCCTAACCCTAATCTTGGATTGTTCTTGTAGTGTTCATTCATCCTAACCCTAACCCTAACCCTAACCCTAACCCTAAATCTAAATCTAACCCTAACCCTAACCCTAACCCTAACCCTAACCCTAACCCTAACCCTAACCCTAACCCTAACCCTAATCTTGGATTGTTCTTGCGGTGTTCATTCATCCTAAACCTAACCCTAACCCTAACCCTAACCCTAACCCTAACCCTAACCCTAACCCTAACCCTAACCCTAACCCTAACCCCAACCCTAACCCTAACCCTAACCCTTACCCTAACCCTAATCTTGGATTTCTCTTGCGGTGTTCATTCACCCTAACCCTAACCCTAACCCTAACCCTAACCCTAACCCTAACCCTAATATTGGATTGTTCTTGCGGTGTTCATTCACCCTAACCCTAACCCTAACCCTAACCCTAACCCTAACCCTAACCCTAACCCTAACCCTAACCCTAACCCTAATCTTGGATTGTTCTTGCGGTGTTCATTCACCCTAACCCTAACCCTAACCCTAACCCTAACCCTAACCCTAATCTTGGATTGTTCTTGTAGTGTTCATTCATCCTAACCCTAACCCTAACCCTAACCCTAACCCTAACCCTAACCCTAACCCTAACCCTAACCCTAACCCTAATCTTGGATTGTTCTTGCGGTGTTCATTCATCCTAACCCTAACCCTAACCCTAACCCTAACCCTAACCCTAACCCTAACCCTAACCCTAACCCTAACACTAACCCTTATCTTGGATTGTTCTTGTCGTGTTCATTCATCCTAACCCTAACCCTAACCCTAACCCTAACCCTAACCCTAACCCTAACCCTAACCCTAAAACTAACCCTAACCCTAACCCTTACCCTAACCCTAATCTTGGATTGCTCTTGCGGTGTTCATTCACCCTAACCGTAACCCTAACCCTAACCCTAACCCTAACCCTAACCCTAACCCTAACCCTAACCCTAACCCTAACCCTAACCCTAATCTTGGATTGTTCTTGCGGTGTTCATTCACCCTAACCCTAACCCTAACCCTAACCCTAACCCTAACCCTAACCCTAACCCTAACCCTATCCCTAACCCTAATCTTGGTATGTTCTTGCGTTGTTCATTCACACTAACCCTAACCCTAACCCTAACCCTAATCTTGGATTGTTCTTGTTGTGTTCATTCATCCTAACCCTAACCCTAACCCTAACCCTAACCCTAACCCTAACCCTAACCCTAACCCTAACACTAATCTTGGATTGTTCTTGCGGTGTTCATTCACCCTAACCCTAACCCTAACCCTAACCCTAACCCTAATCTTGGATTGTTCTTGTAGTGTTCATTCATCCTAACCCTAACCCTAACCCTAACCTTAACCCTAACCCTAACCCTAACCCTAACCCTAACCCTAACCCTAACCCTAACCCTAACCCTAACCCTAACACTAACCCTAACCCTAACCCTAACACTAACACTATTCTTGGATTGTTCTTCCGGTGTTCATTCACTCTAACCCTAACCCTAACCCTAACCCTAACCCTAACCCTAACCCTAACCCTAACCCTAACCCTAACCCTATTCTTGGATTGTTCTTGCGGTGTTCATTCACCCTAACCCTAACGCTAACCCTAACCCTAACCCTAAACCTAACACTAACCCTTATCTTGGATTGTTCTTGCGGTGTTCATTCACCCTAACCCTAACCCTTACCCTTACCCTAACCCTAACCCTAACCCTAACCCTAATCCTAACCCTAACCCTAACCCTAACCCTAACCCTAACCCTAACCCTATTCTTGGATTGTTCTTGCGGTGTTCATTCACCCTAACCCTAACCCTAACCCTAACCCTAACCCTAATCTTGGATTGTTCTTGTGGTGTTCATTCATCCTAACCCTAACCCTAACCCTAACCCTAACCCTAACCCTAACCCTAACCCTAATCTTGGATTGTTCTTGCGGTGTTCATTCACCCTAACCCTAACCCTAACCCTAACCCTAACCCTAACCCTAACCCTAACCCTAACCCTAACCCTAACCCTAATCCTAACCCTAACCCTAACCCTAACCCTAACCCTAACCCTAACCCTAACCCTAACCCTAACCCTAACCCTATCCTTGGATTGTTCTTGCGGTGTTCATTCACCCTAACCCTAACCCTAACCCTAACCCTAACCCTAATCTTGGATTGTTCTTGCGGTGTTCATTCACCCTAACCCTAACCTTAACCCTAACCCTAACCCTAACCCTAACCCTAATCTTGGATTGTTCTTGCGGTGTTCATTCATCCTAAACCTAACCCTAACCCTAACTCTAACCCTAACCCTAACCCTAACCCGATTCTTGGATTGTTCTTCCGGTGTTCATTCACTCTAACCCTAACCCTAACCCTAACCCTAACCCTAACCCTAACCCTAACCCTAACCCTAACCCTAACCCTAACCCTATTCTTGGATTGTTCTTGCGGTGTTCATTCACCCTAACCCTAACGCTAACCCTAACCCTAACCCTAAACCTAACACTAACCCTTATCTTGGATTGTTCTTGCGGTGTTCATTCACCCTAACCCTAACCCTAACCCTTACCCTTACCCTAACCCTAACCCTAACCCTAACCCTAACCCTAACCCTAATCCTAACCCTAACCCTAACCCTAACCCTAACCCTATTCTTGGATTGTTCTTGCGGTGTTCATTCACCCTAACCCTAACCCTAACCCTAACCCTAACCCTAATCTTGGATTGTTCTTGTGGTGTTCATTCATCCTAACCCTAACCCTAACCCTAACCCTAACCCTAACCCTAACCCTAACCCTAACCCTAACCCTAACACTAACCCTTATCTTGGATTGTTCTTGTCGTGTTCATTCATCCTAACCCTAACCCTAACCCTAACCCTAACCCTAACCCTAACCCTAACCCTAACCCTAACCCTAAAACTAACCCTAACCCTAACCCTTACCCTAACCCTAATCTTGGATTGCTCTTGCGGTGTTCATTCACCCTAACCCTAACCCTAACCCTAACCCTAACCCTAACCCTAACCCTAACCCTAACCCTAACCCTAATCTTGGATTGTTCTTACGGTGTTCATTCACCCTAACCCTAACCCTAACCCTAACCCTAACCCTAACCCTAACCCTAACCCTAACCCTAACCCTATCCCTAACCCTAATCTTGGTATGTTCTTGCGTTGTTCATTCACACTAACCCTAACCCTAACCCTAACCCTAATCTTGGATTGTTCTTGTTGTGTTCATTCATCCTAACCCTAACCCTAACCCTAACCCTAACCCTAACCCTAACCCTAACCCTAACCCTAACACTAATCTTGGATTGTTCTTGCGGTGTTCATTCACCCTAACCCTAACCCTAACCCTAACCCTAACCCTAATCTTGGATTGTTCTTGTAGTGTTCATTCATCCTAACCCTAACCCTAACCCTAACCCTAACCTTAACCCTAACCCTAACCCTAACCCTAACCCTAACCCTAACCCTAACCCTAACCCTAACCCTAACCCTAACACTAACCCTAACCCTAACCCTAACACTAACACTATTCTTGGATTGTTCTTCCGGTGTTCATTCACTCTAACCCTAACCCTAACCCTAACCCTAACCCTAACCCTAACCCTAACCCTAACCCTAACCCTAACCCTAACCCTATTCTTGGATTGTTCTTGCGGTGTTCATTCACCCTAACCCTAACGCTAACCCTAACCCTAACCCTAAACCTAACACTAACCCTTATCTTGGATTGTTCTTGCGGTGTTCATTCACCCTAACCCTAACCCTTACCCTTACCCTAACCCTAACCCTAACCCTAACCCTAATCCTAACCCTAACCCTAACCCTATTCTTGGATTGTTCTTGCGGTGTTCATTCACCCTAACCCTAACCCTAACCCTAACCCTAACCCTAATCTTGGATTGTTCTTGTGGTGTTCATTCATCCTAACCCTAACCCTAACCCTAACCCTAACCCTAACCCTAACCCTAACCCTAATCTTGGATTGTTCTTGCGGTGTTCATTCACCCTAACCCTAACCCTAACCCTAACCCTAACCCTAACCCTAACCCTAATCTTGGATTGTTCTTACGGTGTTCATTCACCCTAACCCTAACCCTAACCCTAACCCTAACCCTAACCCTAACCCTAACCCTATCCCTAACCCTAATCTTGGTATGTTCTTGCGTTGTTCATTCACACTAACCCTAACCCTAACCCTAACCCTAATCTTGGATTGTTCTTGTTGTGTTCATTCATCCTAACCCTAACCCTAACCCTAACCCTAACCCTAACCCTAACCCTAACCCTAACCCTAACCCTAACACTAATCTTGGATTGTTCTTGCGGTGTTCATTCACCCTAACCCTAACCCTAACCCTAACCCTAACCCTAATCTTGGATTGTTCTTGTAGTGTTCATTCATCCTAACCCTAACCCTAACCCTAACCTTAACCCTAACCCTAACCCTAACCCTAACCCTAACCCTAACCCTAACCCTAACCCTAACCCTAACCCTAACCCTAACCCTAACACTAACCCTAACCCTAACCCTAACACTAACACTATTCTTGGATTGTTCTTCCGGTGTTCATTCACTCTAACCCTAACCCTAACCCTAACCCTAACCCTAACCCTAACCCTAACCCTAACCCTAACCCTAACCCTAACCCTAACCCTATTCTTGGATTGTTCTTGCGGTGTTCATTCACCCTAACCCTAACGCTAACCCTAACCCTAACCCTAAACCTAACACTAACCCTTATCTTGGATTGTTCTTGCGGTGTTCATTCACCCTAACCCTAACCCTTACCCTTACCCTAACCCTAACCCTAACCCTAACCCTAATCCTAACCCTAACCCTAACCCTATTCTTGGATTGTTCTTGCGGTGTTCATTCACCCTAACCCTAACCCTAACCCTAACCCTAACCCTAATCTTGGATTGTTCTTGTGGTGTTCATTCATCCTAACCCTAACCCTAACCCTAACCCTAACCCTAACCCTAACCCTAACCCTAATCTTGGATTGTTCTTGCGGTGTTCATTCACCCTAACCCTAACCCTAACCCTAACCCTAACCCTAATCCTAACCCTAACCCTAACCCTAACCCTAACCCTAACCCTAACCCTAACCCTAACCCTATCCTTGGATTGTTCTTGCGGTGTTCATTCACCCTAACCCTAACCCTAACCCTAACCCTAACCCTAACCCTAATCTTGGATTGTTCTTGCGGTGTTCATTCACCCTAACCCTAACCTTAACCCTAACCCTAACCCTAACCCTAACCCTAATCTTGGATTGTTCTTGCGGTGTTCATTCATCCTAAACCTAACCCTAACCCTAACTCTAACCCTAACCCTAACCCTAACCCGATTCTTGGATTGTTCTTCCGGTGTTCATTCACTCTAACCCTAACCCTAACCCTAACCCTAACCCTAACCCTAACCCTAACCCTAACCCTAACCCTAACCCTAACCCTATTCTTGGATTGTTCTTGCGGTGTTCATTCACCCTAACCCTAACGCTAACCCTAACCCTAACCCTAAACCTAACACTAACCCTTATCTTGGATTGTTCTTGCGGTGTTCATTCACCCTAACCCTAACCCTAACCCTTACCCTTACCCTAACCCTAACCCTAACCCTAACCCTAACCCTAACCCTAACCCTAATCCTAACCCTAACCCTAACCCTAACCCTAACCCTAACCCTAACACTAATCTTGGATTGTTCTTGCGGTGTTCATTCACCCTAACCCTAACCCTAACCCTAACCCTAACCCTAATCTTGGATTGTTCTTGTAGTGTTCATTCATCCTAACCCTAACCCTAACCCTAACCTTAACCCTAACCCTAACCCTAACCCTAACCCTAACCCTAACCCTAACCCTAACCCTAACCCTAACCCTAACACTAACCCTAACCCTAACCCTAACACTAACACTATTCTTGGATTGTTCTTCCGGTGTTCATTCACTCTAACCCTAACCCTAACCCTAACCCTAACCCTAACCCTAACCCTAACCCTAACC
>NW_028113156.1:230000-232500 GCF_964234715.1 Podarcis melisellensis | reverse complement strand
AACCCTAACCCTAACCCTATTCTTGGATTGTTCTTGCGGTGTTCATTCACCCTAATCCTAACCCTAACCCTAACCCTAACCCTAACCCTAACCCTAACCCTAACCCTAACCCTAACCCTATTCTTGGATTGTTCGTGCGGTGTTCATTCACCCTAACCCTAACCCTAACCCTAACCCTAACCCTAACCCTAACCCTAAACTTGGATTGTTCTTGTGGTGTTCATTTATCCTAACCCTAACCCTAACCCTAACCCTAACCCTAACCCTAACCCTAACCCTAACCCTAACCCTAACCCTAACCCTAACCCTAATCTTGGATTGTTCTTGCGGTGTTCATTCACCCTAACCCTAACCCTAACCCTAACCCTAACCCTAACCCTAACCCTAACCCTAATCTTGGATTGTTCTTGTAGTGTTGATTCATCCTAACCCTAACCCTAACCCTAACCCTAACCCTAACCCTAACCCTAACCCTAACCCTAACCCTAACCCTAACCCTAACCCTAACCCTAATCTTGGATTGTTCTTGCGGTGTTCATTCATCCTAACCCTAACCCTAACCCTAACCCTAACCCTAACGCTAACCCTAACCCTAACCCTAACCCTAACCCTAACCCTAACCCTAACCCTAACCCTAACCCTAAACCTAACACTAACCCTTATCTTGGATTGTTCTTGCGGTGTTCATTCACCCTAACCCTAACCCTAACCCTAACCCTAACCCTAACCCTAACCCTAAAACTAACCCTAACCCTAACCCTAACCCTAACCCTTACCCTAACCCTAATCTTGGATTGCTCTTGCGGTGTTCATTCACCCTAACCCTAACCCTAACCCTAACCCTAACCCTAACCCTAACCCTAACCCTAACCCTAACCCTAATCTTGGATTGTTCTTGCGGTGTTCATTCACCCTAACCCTAACCCTAACCCTAACCCTAACCCTAACCCTAACCCTAACCCTAACCCTAACCCTAACCCTAATCTTGGTATGTTCTTGCGTTGTTCATTCACACTATCCCTAACCCTAACCCTAACCCTAATCTTGGATTGTTCTTGTTGTGTTCATTCATCCTAACCCTAACCCTAACCCTTACCCTAACCCTAACCCTAACCCTAACCCTAACCCTAATCTTGGATTGTTCTTGTAGTGTTCATTCATCCTAACCCTAACCCTACCCTAACCCTAACCCTAACCCTAACCCTAACCCTAACCCTAACCCTAACCCTAACCCTAACCCTAACCCTAACCCTAACCCTAACCCCAACCCTAACCCTAACCCTAACCCTAACCCTAACCCTAACCCTATTCTTGGATTGTTCTTCCGGTGTTCATTCACTCCAACCCTAACCCTAACCCTAACCCTAACCCTAACCCTAACCCTAACCCTAACCCTAACCCTAACCCTAACCCTAACCCTAACCCTATTCTTGGATTGTTCATGCGGTGTTCATTCACCCTAACCCTAACGCTAACCCTAACCCTAACCCTAAACCTAACACTAACCCTTACCTTGGATTGTTCTTGCGGTGTTCATTCACCCTAACCCTAACCCTAACCCTTACCCTTACCCTAACCCTAACCCTAACCCTAACCCTAACCCTAACCCTAACCCTAACCCTAACCCTAACCCTAACCCTAACCCTAACCCTAACCCTAACCCTATTCTTGGATTGTTCTTGCGGTGTTCATTCACCCTAACCCTAACCCTAACCCTAACCCTAACCCTAACCCTAACCCTAACCCTAACCCTAACCCTCATCTTGGACTGTTCTTGTGGTGTTCATTCATCCTAACCCTAACCCTAACCCTAACCCTAACCCTAACCCTAACCCTAATCTTGGATTGTTCTTGCGGTGTTCATTCACCCTAACCCTAACCCTAACCCTAACCCTAACCCTAATCCTAACCCTAACCCTAACCCTAACTCTAAGCCTAACCCTAACCCTAACCCTAACCCTAACCCTAACCCTAACCCTAACACTAACACTAACACTAACCCTTATCTTGGATTGTTCTTGCGGTGTTCATTCATCCTAACCCTAACCCTAACCCTAACCCTAACCCTAACCCTAACCCTAACCCTAATCTTGGATTGTTCTTGTAGTGTTCATTCATCCTAACCCTAACCCTAACCCTAACCCTAACCCTAACCCTAACCCTAACCCTAACCCTAACCCTAACCCCAACCCTAACCCTAACCCTAACCCTAACCCTAACCCTAACCCTAACCCTAACCCTATTCTTCGATTGTTCTTCCGGTGTTCATTCACTCTAACCCTAACCCTAACCCTAACCCTAACCCTAACCCTAACCCTAACCCTAACCCTAACCCTATTCTTGGATTGTTCATGAGGTGTTCATTCACCCTAACCCTAACGCTAACCCTAACCCTAACCCTAAACCTAACACTAACCCTTATCTTGGATTGTTCTTGCGGTGTTCATTCACCCTAACCCTAACCCTAACCCTTACCCTTACCCTAACCCTAACCCTAACC
>NW_028113156.1:207500-212500 GCF_964234715.1 Podarcis melisellensis | reverse complement strand
ACCCTAACCCTAACCCTAACCCTATTCTTGGATTGTTCTTGCGGTGTTCATTCACCCTAACCCTAACCCTAACCCTAACCCTAACCCTAACCCTAACCCTAACCCTAATCTTGGATTGTTCTTGTGGTGTTCATTCATCCTAACCCTAACCCTAACCCTAACCCTAACCCTAACCCTAACCCTAACCCTAACCCTAACCCTAACCCTAACCCTAACCCTAACCCTAATCTTGGATTGTTCTTGCGGTGTTCATTCACCCTAACCCTAACCCTAACCCTAACCCTAACCCTAATCTTGGATTGTTCTTGCGGTGTTCATTCACCCTAACCCTAACCCTAACCCTAACCCTAACCCTAACCGTAATCTTGGATTGTTCTTGTAGTGTTCATTCATCCTAACCCTAACCCTAACCCTAACCCTAACCCTAACCCTAACCCTAACCCTAACCCTAACCCTAACCCTAACCCTAACCCTAACCCTAATCTTGGATTGTTCTTGTGGTGTTCATTCATCCTAACCCTAACCCTAACCCTAACCCTAACCCTAACCCTAACCCTAACCCTAACCCTAATCTTGGATTGTTCTTGTAGTGTTCATTCATCCTAACCCTAACCCTAACCCTAACCCTAACCCTAACCCTAACCCTAACCCTAACCCTAACCCTAACCCTAACCCTAACCCTAACCCTAACCCTAACCCTAACCCTAACCCTAACCCTAACCCTAACCCTAACCCTAATCTTGGATTGTTCTTGCGGTGTTCATTCACCCTAACCCTAACCCTAACCCTAACCCTAACCCTAATCTTGGATTGTTCTTGTAGTTTTCATTCACCCTAACCCTAACCCTAACCCTAACCCTAACCCTAACCCTAACCCTAACCCTAACCCTAACCCTAACCCTAACCCTAACCCTATTCTTGGATTGTTCTTCCGGTGTTCATTCACTCTAACCCTAACCCTAACCCTAACCCTAACCCTAACCCTAACCCTAACCCTAACCCTATTCTTGGATTATTCTTGCGGTGTTCATTCACCCTAACCCTAACGCTAACCCTAACCCTAACCCTAACCCTAACCCTAAACCTAACACTAACCCTTATCTTGGATTGTTCTTGCGGTGTTCATTCACCCTAACCCTAACCCTAACCCTTACCCTTACCCTTACCCTAACCCTAACCCTAACCCTAACCCTAACCCTAACCCTAACCCTAACCCTAACCCTAACCCTATTCTTGGATTGTTCTTGCGGTGTTCATTCACCCTAACCCTAACCCTAACCCTAACCCTAACCCTAACCCTAACCTTAACTCTTACCCTAACCCTAACCCTAATCTTGGATTGTTCTTGTGGTGTTCATTCATCCTAACCCTAACCCTAACCCTAACCCTAATCCTAACCCTAACCCTAACCCTAACCCTAACCCTAACCCTAACCCTAACCCTAACCCTATTCTTGGAATGTTCTTGCGGTGTTCATTCACCCTAACCCTAACCCTAACCCTAACCCTAACCCTAACCCTAACCCTAACCCTAACCCTAATCTTGGATTGTTCTTGCGGTGTTCATTCATCCTAACCCTAATCCTAACCCTAACCCTAACCCTAACCCTAACCCTAACCCTAACCCTAACCCTAACCCTAACCCTAACCCTATTCTTGGATTGTTCTTGCGGTGTTCATTCACCCTAACCCTAACCCTAACCCTAACCCTAACCCTAACCCTAACCCTAACCCTAACCCTAACCCTAACCCTAACCCTAATCTTGGATTGTTCTTGCGGTGTTCATTCACCCTAACCCTAACCCTAACCCTAACCCTAACCCTAACCCTAACCCTAATCTTGGATTGTTCTTGTAGTGTTCATTCATCCTAACCCTAACCCTAACCCTAACCCTAACCCTAACCCTAACCCTAACCCTAACCCTAATCTTGGATTGTTCTTGTGGTGTTCATTCATCCTAACCCTAACCCTAACCCTAACCCTAACCCTAACCCTAACCCTAACCCTAACCCTAACCCTAACCCTAACCCTAACCCTAACCCTAACCCTAATCTTGGATTGTTCTTGTAGTGTTCATTCATCCTAACCCTAACCCTAACCCTAACCCTAACCCTAACCCTAACCCTAACCCTAACCCTAACCCTAACCCTAACCCTAACCCTAACCCTAACCCTAACCCTAACCCTAATCTTGGATTGTTCTTGCGGTGTTCATTCATCCTAACCCTAACCCTAACCCTAACCCTAACCCTAACCCTAACCCTAACCCTAACCCCAACCCTAACCCTAACCCTAACCCTAACCCTAACCCTAAAACTAACCCTAACCCTAACCCTAACCCTTACCCTAACCCTAATCTTGGATTGCTCTTGCGGTGTTCATTCACCCTAACCCTAACCCTAACCCTAACCCTAACCCTAACCCTAACCCTAACCCTAATCTTGGATTGTTCTTGCGGTGTTCATTCATCCTAACCCTAACTCTAACTCTAACCCTAACCCTAACCCTAACCCTAACCCTAACCCTAACCCTAACACTAACACTAACACTAACACTAACACTAACACTAACCCTTATCTTGGATTGTTCTTGCGGTGTTCATTCATCCTAACCCTAACCCTAACCCTAACCCTAACCCTAACCCTAACCCTAACCCTAACCCTAACCCTAACCCTAACCCTAACCCTAACCCCAACCCTAACCCTAACCCTAACCCTAACCCTAACCCTAACCCTAACCCTAATCTTGGATTGTTCTTGCGGTGTTCATTCATCCTAACCCTAACCCTAACCCTAACCCTAACCCTAACCCTAAAACTAACCCTAACCCTAACCCTAACCCTTACCCTAACCCTAATCTTGGATTGCTCTTGCGGTGTTCATTCACCCTAACCCTAACCCTAACCCTAAACCTAATCCTAACCCTAACCCTAACCCTAACCCTAACCCTAACCCTAACCCTATTCTTGGATTGTTCGTGCGGTGTTCATTCACCCTAACCCTAACCCTAACCCTTACCCTAACCCTAACCCTAACCCTAACCCTAACCCTAACCCTAACCCTAACCCTAACCCTAACCCTAACCCTAACCCTAATCTTGGATTGTTCTTGTGGTGTTCATTCATCCTAACCCTAACCCTAACCCTAACCCTAACCCTAACCCTAACCCTAACCCTAACCCTAACCCTAACCCTAACCCTAATCCTAATCTTGGATTGTTCTTGCGGTGTTCATTCACCCTAACCCTAACCCTAACCCTAATCTTGGATTGTTCTTGTGGTGTTCATTCATCCTAACCCTAACCCAAACCCAAACCCAAACCCTAACCCTAACCCTAACCCTAACCCTAACCCTAACCCTAACCCTAACCCTAACCCTAACCCTAACCCCAACCCTAACCCTAACCCTAACCCTAACCCTAACCCTAATCTTGGATTGTTCTTGTGGTGTTCATTCATCCTAACCCTAACCCTAACCCTAACCCTAACCCTAACCCTAACCCTAACCCTAACCCTAACCCTAACCCTAACCCTATTCTTGGATTGTTCTTGCGGTGTTAATTCACCCTAACCCTAACCCTTACCCTAATCCTAACCCTAAACCTAACCCTAACACTAACACTAACACTAACCCTAACCCTAACCCTAACCCTAACCCTATTCTTGGATTGTTCTTGCGGTGTTCATTCACCCTAACCCTAACCCTAACCCTAACCCTAACCCTAACCCTAACCCTAACCCTAACCCTAACCCTAACCCTAACCCTTACCCTAATCTTGGATTGTTCTTGCGTTGTTCATTCACCCTAACCCTAACCCTAACCCTAACCCTAACCATAATCTTGGATTGTTCTTGTGGTGTTCATTCATCCTAACCCTAACCCTAACCCTAACCCTAACCCTAACCCTAACCCTAACCCTAACCCCAACCCTAAACCTAACCCTAACCCTAACCCTAATCTTGGATTGTTCTTGTGGTGTTCATTCATCCTAACCCTAACCCTAACCCTAACCCTAACCCTAACCCTAACCCTAACCCTAACCCTAACCCTAACCCTAACCCTAACCCTAACCCTAATCTTGGATTGTTCTTGTGGTGTTCATTCATCCTAACCCTAACCCTAACCCTAACCCTAACCCTAACCCTAACCCTAACCCTAACCCTAACCCTAACCCTAACCCTAACCCTAACCCTAATCTTGGATTGTTCTTGTAGTGTTCATTCATCCTAACCCTAATCCTAACCCTAAGCTAACCCTAACCCTAACCCTAACCCTAACCCTAACCCTAACCCTAACCCTAACCCTAACCCTAACCCTAACCCTAACCCTAACCCTAACCCCAACCCTAACCCTAACCCTAACCCTAACCCTAAAACTAACCCTAACCCTAACCCTAACCCTAACCCTTACCCTAACCCTAATCTTGGATTGCTCTTGCGGTGTTCATTCACCCTAACCCTAACCCTAACCCTAACCCTAACCCTAACCCTAACCTTAACCCTAACCCTAACCCTAACCCTAACCGTAACCCTAACCCTAACCCTAACCCTAACCCTAACCCTAACCCTAACCCTAGCCCTAGCCCTAACCCTAATCTTGGATTGTTCTTGCGGTGTTCATTCATCCTAACCCTAACCCTAACCCTAACCCTAACCCTAACCCTAACCCTAACCCTAACCCTAACCCTAACCCTAACCCTAACCCAAACCCTAACCCTAACCCTAACCCTAACCCCAACCCCAACCCTAACCCTAACCCTAACCCCAACCCCAACCCTAACCCTAACCCTAACCCTAACCCTAACCCTCACCCTAATCTTGGATTGTTCTTGTGGTGTTCATTCATCCTAACCCTAAACCTAACCCTAACCCTAACCCTAACCCTAACCCTAACCCTAATCCTCACCCTAACCTTAACCTTAACCCTAACCCTAACCCTAACCCTAACCCTAACCCTAACCCTAACCCTAACCCTAACCCTAACCCTAACCCTAATCTTGGAT
>NW_028113156.1:197500-200000 GCF_964234715.1 Podarcis melisellensis | reverse complement strand
TAACCCTAACCCTAACCCTAACCCTAACACTAACACTAACACTAACCCTTATCTTGGATTGTTCTTGCGGTGTTCATTCATCCTAACCCTAACCCTAACCCTAACCCTAACCCTAACCCTAACCCTAACCCTAACCCTAACCCCAACCCTAACCCTAACCCTAACCCTAACCCTAACCCTAACCCTAACCCTAACCCTAACCCTAATCTTGGATTGTTCTTGTGGTGTTCATTCATCCTAACCCTAACCCTAACCCTAACCCTAACCCTAACCCTATTCTTGGATTGTTCTTGCGGTGTTCATTCACCCTAACCCTAACCCTAACCCTAACCCTAACCCTAATCCTAACCCTAACCCTAACCCTAACCCTAACCCTAACCCTAACCCTAACCCTAACCCTAACCCTAACCCTAACCCTAACCCTAACCCTAACCCTATTCTTGGATTGTTCGTGCGGTGTTCATTCACCCTAACCCTAACCCTAACCCTTACGCTAACCCTAACCCTAACCCTAACCCTAACCCTAACCCTAACCCTAACCCTAACCCTAACCCTAACCCTAACCCTAACCCTAACCCTAATCTTGGATTGTTCTTGTGGTGTTCATTTATCCTAACCCTAACCCTAACCCTAACCCTAACCCTAACCCTAACCCTAACCCTAACCCTAACCCTAACCTTGGATTGTTCTTGCGGTGTTCATTCACCCTAACCCTAACCCTAACCCTAACCCTAACCCTAACCCTAATCTTGGATTGTTCTTGTAGTGTTGATTCATCCTAACCCTAACCCTAACCCTAACCCTAACCCTAACCCTAACCCTAACCCTAACCCTAACCCTAACCCTAATCTTGGATTGTTCTTGCGGTGTTCATTCATCCTAACCCTAACCCTAACCCTAACCCTAACCCTAACCCTAACGCTAACCCTAACCCTAACCCTAACCCTAACCCTAACCCTAAACCTAACACTAACCCTTATCTTGGATTGTTCTTGCGGTGTTCATTCACCCTAACCCTAACCCTAACCCTAACCCTAACCCTAACCCTAACCCTAACCCTAAAACTAACCCTAACCCTAACCCTAACCCTAACCCTAACCCTTACCCTAACCCTAATCTTGGATTGCTCTTGCGGTGTTCATTCACCCTAACCCTAACCCTAACCCTAACCCTAACCCTAACCCTAACCCTAACCCTAACCCTAATCTTGGTATGTTCTTGCGTTGTTCATTCACACTATCCCTAACCCTAACCCTAACCCTAACCCTAACCCTAACCCTAATCTTGGATTGTTCTTGTTGTGTTCATTCATCCTAACCCTAACCCTAACCCTAACCCTAACCCTAACCCTAACCCTAACCCTAACCCTAATCTTGGATTGCTCTTGCGGTGTTCATTCACCCTAACCCTAACCCTAACCCTAACCCTAACCCTAACCCTAACCCTAACCCTAACCCTAACCCCAACCCTAACCCTAACCCTAACCCTAACCCTAACCCTAACCCTAACCCTAACCCTAACCCTAACCCTATTCTTGGATTGTTCTTCCGGTGTTCATTCACTCTAACCCTAACCCTAACCCTAACCCTAACCCTAACCCTAACCCTAACCCTAACCCTAACCCTAACCCTAACCCTATTCTTGGATTGTTCTTGCGGTGTTCATTCACCCTAACCCTAACGCTAACCCTAACCCTAAACCTAAACCTAACACTAACCCTTATCTTGGATTGTTCTTGCGGTGTTCATTCACCCTAACCCTAACCCTAACCCTTACCCTTACCCTTACCCTAACCCTAACCCTAACCCTAACCCTAACCCTAACCCTAACCCTAACCCTAACCCTAACCCTAACCCTAACCCTATTCTTGGATTGTTCTTGCGGTGTTCATTCACCCTAACCCTAACCCTAACCCTAACCCTAACCCTAACCCTAACCCTAACCCTAACCCTAACCCTAATCTTGGATTGTTCTTGTGATGTTCATTCATCCTAACCCTAACCCTAACCCTAACCCTAACCCTAACCCTAACCCTAACCCTAACCCTAATCTTGGATTGTTCTTGCGGTGTTCATTCACCCTAACCCTAACCCTAACCCTAACCCTAACCCTAACCCTAACACTAACCCTAACACTAACACTAACCCTTATCTTGGATTGTTCTTGCGGTGTTCATTCATCCTAACCCTAACCCTAACCCTAACCCTAACCCTAACCCTAACCCTAACCCTAACCCCAACCCTAACCCTAACCCTAACCCTAACCCTAACCCTAACCCTAACCCTAACCCTAATCTTGGATTGTTCTTGTGGTGTTCATTCATCCTAACCCTAACCCTAACCCTAACCCTAACCCTAACCCTAACCCTATTCTTGGATTGTTCTTGCGGTGTTCATTCACCCTAACCCTAACCCTAACCCTAACCCTAACCCTAACCCTAACCCTAACCCTAACCCTAATCTTGGATTGTTCTTGCGGTGTTCATTCACCCTAACCCTAA
>NW_028113156.1:180000-192500 GCF_964234715.1 Podarcis melisellensis | reverse complement strand
ACTAACCCTTATCTTGGATTGTTCTTGCGGTGTTCATTCACCCTAACCCTAACCCTAACCCTTACCCTAACCCTAACCCTAACCCTAACCCTAACCCTAACCCTAACCCTAACCCTAACCCTAACCCTAACCCTAACCCTAACCCTAACCCTAACCCTATTCTTGGATTGTTCTTGTAGTGTTGATTCATCCTAACCCTAACCCTAACCCTAACCCTAACCCTAACCCTAACCCTAACCCTAACCCTAACCCTAACCCTAACCCTAACCCTAACCCTAACGCTAACCCTAACCCTAACCCTAATCTTGGATTGTTCTTGCGGTGTTCATTCATCCTAACCCTAACCCTAACCCTAACCCTAACCCTAACCCTAACCCTAACCCTAAACCTAAACCTAACACTAACCCTTATCTTGGATTGTTCTTGCGGTGTTCATTCACCCTAACCCTAACCCTAACCCTAACCCTAACCCTAACCCTAAAACTAACCCTAACCCTAACCCTAACCCTAACCCTAACCCTTACCCTAACCCTAATCTTGGATTGCTCTTGCGGTGTTCATTCACCCTAACCCTAACCCTAACCCTAACCCTAACCCTAACCCTAACCCTAACCCTAATCTTGGATTGTTCTTGCGGTGTTCATTCACCCTAACCCTAACCCTAACCCTAACCCTAACCCTAACCCTAACCCTAACCCTAATGTTGGATTGTTCTTGCGGTGTTCATTCACCCTAACCCTAACCCTAACCCTAACCCTAACCCTAACCCTAACCCTAATCTTGGATTGTTCTTGTAGTGTTGATTCATCCTAACCCTAACCCTAACCCTAACCCTAACCCTAACCCTAACCCTAACCCTAACCCTAACCCTAACCCTAATCTTGGATTGTTCTTGCGGTGTTCATTCATCCTAACCCTAACCCTAACCCTAACCCTAACCCTAACCCTAACCCTAACCCTAACCCTAACCCTAACCCTAAACCTAAACCTAACACTAACCCTTATCTTGGATTGTTCTTGCGGTGTTCATTCACCCTAACCCGAACCCTAACCCTAACCCTAACCCTAACCCTAACCCTAACCCTAACCCTAAAACTAACCCTAACCCTAACCCTAACCCTAACCCTTACCCTAACCCTAATCTTGGATTGCTCTTGCGGTGTTCATTCACCCTAACCCTAACCCTAACCCTAACCCTAACCCTAACCCTAACCCTAACCCTAACCCTAACCCTAATCTTGGATTGTTCTTGCGGTGTTCATTCACCCTAACCCTAACCCTAACCCTAACCCTAACCCTAACCCTAACCCTAACCCTAACCCTAATCTTGGTATGTTCTTGCGTTGTTCATTCACACTATCCCTAACCCTAACCGTAACCCTAACCCTAACCCTAACCCTAATCTTGGATTGTTCTTGTTGTGTTCATTCATCCTAACCCTAACCCTAACCCTAACCCTAACCCTAACCCTAACCCTAACCCTAACCCTAACCCTAACCCTAACCCTAACCCTAACCCTAACCCTAACCCTAACCCTAACCCTAACCCTAATCTTGGATTGCTCTTGCGGTGTTCATTCACCCTAACCCTAACCCTAACCCTAACCCTAACCCTAACCCTAACCCTAACCCTAACCCTAACCCTAACCCCAACCCTAACCCTAACCCTAACCCTAACCCTAACCCTAACCCTAACCCTATTCTTGGATTGTTCTTCCGGTGTTCATTCACTCTAACCCTAACCCTAACCCTAACCCTAACCCTAACCCTAACCCTAACCCTAACCCTAACCCTAACCCTATTCTTGGATTGTTCTTGCGGTGTTCATTCACCCTAACCCTAACGCTAACCCTAACCCTAAACCTAAACCTAACACTAACCCTTATCTTGGATTGTTCTTGCGGTGTTCATTCACCCTAACCCTAACCCTAACCCTTACCCTAACCCTAACCCTAACCCTAACCCTAACCCTAACCCTAACCCTAACCCTAACCCTAACCCTAACCCTAACCCTAACCCTATTCTTGGATTGTTCTTGCGGTGTTCATTCACCCTAACCCTAACCCTAACCCTAACCCTAACCCTAACCCTAACCCTAACCCTAACCCTAACCCTAACCCTAACCCTAACCCTAATCTTGGATTGTTCTTGTGATTTTCATTCATCCTAACCCTAACCCTAACCCTAACCCTAACCCTAACCCTAACCCTAACCCTAATCTTGGATTGTTCTTGCGGTGTTCATTCACCCTAACCCTAACCCTAACCCTAACCCTAACCCTAACCCTAACACTAACACTAACCCTTATCTTGGATTGTTCTTGCGGTGTTCATTCATCCTAACCCTAACCCTAACCCTAACCCTAACCCTAACCCTAACCCTAACCCTAACCCTAACCCTAACCCTAACCCCAACCCTAACCCTAACCCTAACCCTAACCCTAACCCTAACCCTAACCCTAATCTTGGATTGTTCTTGTGGTGTTCATTCATCCTAACCATAACCCTAACCCTAACCCTAACCCTAACCCTATTCTTGGATTGTTCTTGCGGTGTTCATTCACCCTAACCCTAACCCTAACCCTAACCCTAACCCTAACCCTAACCCTAACCCTAACCCTAACCCTAACCCTAACCCTAATCTTGGATTGTTCTTGTGATTTTCATTCATCCTAACCCTAACCCTAACCCTAACCCTAACCCTAACCCTAACCCTAATCTTGGATTGTTCTTGCGGTGTTCATTCACCCTAACCCTAACCCTAACCCTAACCCTAACCCTAACCCTAACCCTAACCCTAACACTAACCCTTATCTTGGATTGTTCTTGCGGTGTTCATTCATCCTAACCCTAACCCTAACCCTAACCCTAACCCTAACCCTAACCCTAACCCTAACCCTAACCCTAACCCTAACCCTAACCCCAACCCTAACCCTAACCCTAACCCTAACCCTAACCCTAACCCTAACCCTAACCCTAACCCTAACCCTAATCTTGGATTGTTCTTGTGGTGTTCATTCATCCTAACCATAACCCTAACCCTAACCCTAACCCTAACCCTATTCTTGGATTGTTCTTGCGGTGTTCATTCACCCTAACCCTAACCCTAACCCTAACCCTAACCCTAATCCTAACCCTAACCCTAACCCTAACCCTAACCCTAACCCTAACCCTAACCCTAACCCTAACCCTAACCCTATTCTTGGATTGTTCGTGCGGTGTTCATTCACCCTAACCCTAACCCTAACCCTAACCCTAACCCTAACCCTAACCCTAACCCTAATCTTGGATTGTTCTTGTGGTGTTCATTTATCCTAACCCTAACCCTAACCCTAACCCTAACCCTAACCCTAACCCTAACCCTAACCCTAACCCTAATCTTGGATTGTTCTTGCGGTGTTCATTCACCCTAACCCTAACCCTAACCCTAACCCTAACCCTAACCCTAATCTTGGATTGTTCTTGTAGTGTTGATTCATCCTAACCCTAACCCTAACCCTAACCCTAACCCTAACCCTAACCCTAACCCTAACCCTAACCCTAACCCTAACCCTAATCTTGGATTGTTCTTGCGGTGTTCATTCATCCTAACCCTAACCCTAACCCTAACCCTAACCCTAACCCTAACCCTAAACCTAAACCTAACACTAACCCTTATCTTGGATTGTTCTTGCGGTGTTCATTCACCCTAACCCTAACCCTAACACTAACCCTAACCCTAACCCTAAAACTAACCCTAACCCTAACCCTTACCCTAACCCTAATCTTGGATTGCTCTTGCGGTGTTCATTCACCCTAACCCTAACCCTAACCCTAACCCTTGTTGGAATTCTGCTACCCGGTCATCGGTATGTGCCTATCTGATCAGGCACCGGCTGAATTCCTTAGACCTCCCTCCGGCGTCTCCCGGCAGGATAAACAACACGAGGTCCGTTCCGGCGATCTTCCTCAGGCTGTGAGGAAAACACACCAACTGCTTCTCCTTCTCTCCTCCTCCCTGCATATCCCCAGGGAGGGGAATCAGACACAGACAGTAAACGTATCTACATGTCTTTATTTGTGTCTTTTAGCAGTCATCCAGTAAACATGTCTGCTCTCTTCAACATACAGAGAGAAACTCCAACTCCACCCATGTACATCCTGTACAGGTCATATGACAAACCCACTGAGCTAACATCCGGTGCTCAGTACAGAATGGACTGCCCCTTTGTTCCCATGGCAACAGTCACAAACATCCTGTTTGGCTTTCCAGCCACAAGCAGCAGACTGTGCTGCCTTTGCTTGCTGCAGCTTTGGTGCTTTAGAATAACATCCTCCCCCTAAAGTATCAATGCGTGCTGCAAGCAAAGCGTCATCCAGAGAAGAAAACAAACAGTTGTTATACTTATAACATTCACCTGTTGTTTCAGTTCCACCCTTGGAACTACCCGCCACTGGTTTTACCAATGTACCTCTCTGGTTGTGTGACTTCCAAGGAATGAGTGCTTCTGCATTACCTTGGTTAACAACTCTCTGTTGTGCCTTTGTCTCTGACTCAGACACAGCTTCAATCTGACCTTGGTCGTTTACAACAGCAACAGCTAAGTAAGCAAACTCTTGTGAATACCTCTTGGGTGGTACACCCTTCGTTGCTCTCTCAGACCTACGTAAGAGGTGCTGCTCTTCTCTGCTTTCTGGTTCAGCCTCTGAACTCTCTGGAGAACCAGTACTAAGCTTAATCAGTGGTTCGTCCTCCTTTTCTGAGGGTCTGGTCATTATGTGAGATTTCCTCTCAATGACTGTGACAACTGAGCTGTCTGAGCTATCGCTGTCATCATCAGTACTACTGAACTCAATAAAATCAACATCATCATCATCATCAGAATCATCATCACCTGTGGGAAATGTTTGAACAATCACTCTCTCCTCTTCAGGAGCACTCTCTGGAAATTTTGTGAGAATCACCTGACCAGATTCAGACAAAATTACTCTGTAGAGACCCTTTTCATAACCCACAAAAATGCCTCTGGCATTCTTTACTCCACCTGGAGCTTCTGTTCTCACATGAGACCCAAAAACCTTGAAATGGGCAACAGAAGGTTTTCTGTGGAACAGTTTCTCAAAAGGAGAACTTCCCAACTCTTTTGAAAACTTTCTCAACCATGTGTAACAATATGACATCAGCGATTCAGCCCAGTACTCATGTGGCAGATGTGAACTAAGCAATTGCGCATGCATTCCCTTTTGCAATTCTTTGTTCACTCTACTACAAACACATTTATTCCAAGCTTCTTCGGAAGCTGCAAGTTTGTGTCTTATCCCTTTCTTCTTCAGGAACCTCTGGAACTCCTGTAAAAGAAAAATTGGCTTCTCATCTGTGCAAAGACAATCTATGTCAGCATCATGCATATTTTTAACCTTGTCACAAAACTCTTTAAACCTTTCTAAGGCTTCTTTCGGTCTCTCCAAAAGATAAATCCAGACAAAACCTGTAAAAGAATCAACACATATTAGGTAATACTTTGCATTGCCTCTAGATGGTTCTAAAGGACCAATCACATCAGCATACACCCGCTGAAATGCTCTTTTGCCCCTCGAGGTCACCTGCTTGGCGTCTTTCTCAGCTACACCTGCAAAAGAGATCATTTTAGAATCACAAGAATTACATTTCATGTAATCACTTTGATCAAAAGTCAACAAATACAGTCCATCTTTCTCTTTGGCAGAAAGATACAACTCTCCATCTTTGTAGATCTCGCAGTGTTGATCATCATAGGACAGTTTTAGTCCCTTCTTGGCAATCTGCGAAGCGCTGAGCAGATTGTACTTCAATTCTGGAACCAAATAAATATTGTTTATAGTCAAGTTCAGACTTTTAAGATACACAGTCCCAATTCCGGTCGCTTCCAGCTCTTGACCGTTGGCTTGTTGTACAGCGAAGCTTTGCTTCTTAAACGTAGAAAATAGTCCTCTGTGTCGACACATATGAACTGTGGCTCCAGTATCCAAAACAAAGAAATTCCCCGCTTCTGGTGTGGCTTTTAGCGACATCAAAGCCTTTGCAGTCTTTGCCTTTGGCTTGGTGTGACCTTTGTCTGACGTGTCAGACTTTGTGGAGCTTGCCTTAGCTCCTTTCTTCCGACGTGGCTTCGTACAGTTCCGCTGTAGATGCCCAGTCTGGTCACAATTGTAGCATCGGACAACGTTCATAGCTACAGCATCTCCTCCAGTAGCTTGAGCAGTGGGGGCGTTAGAACTCCGTTCTTCCCTCCCCCTGTCCTTCACGTCCAGGGCTGCAAGCCTGTCATGTTCATTCAACACGACGGCAAAGACCCTCTCCGACGTGAGTTCATTCGCTGGGAGAGACCCCAGCTGACTGGCAACTGTTTTGTAAGTCCGATTCAGGCTGTTGATCACCATGAAGCAAAACACTTCCTCCTGCAAACGGAAATTGCGTTCGACCATCTGTTGACGCAGAAATTTCATTTCCGTCAGGTGCGCTTGAACATCTCCATCAGGCGCTAGCCTCAGGTTGGTCAGCTTCTCAAAATACAGCAACGCTGAAGAACCTGCATCTCTCTGATGTGTCCTTCTTAGCGTGTTCCAAACATCTCTCGCGTGCTCTAAGCCTTGTATGTGGATCAATTGCGAATCTGACACACACAGGATTATAGCAGTTCTGGCCTTCACATCCTGTGACTGCCAAGCACGCGTTGGCGCTGCAGGAATGGGGTTCTCAATCACGTCAAACAGTTTCTGATTCTGCAGCAGAGCCTTCATCTTAATAGACCAAGATGCATAATTGTCACTGGTCAAAAGGGGCGGAGAAGGCAGGGCTCCCCCCTTCTTGGCATCCATTTTGAGTCCTTGCATTGACTCTCAAAACACAAGCCTCTAAAATCCAAAGCTGGCTTGTTTACACTCTGTGCACCTGGCAGCTCTCAACGCTGGCTGCGTTGGAAATTTCCAAGAGCTCCTCAGCCTTTGTAGTCATAACATTCTATTGTTGCTTTCACTTCTCCTCTCTGAGGATTAGCCTTCACTGAAAGGCGTCGCTTAGCAACAGTACATTCCAATCCCTTGGAGAAGAAACCACAGGAATGTTTGGTATGCGGTTTCACTTTTAACTGGAGCTGTTTCCCATACGCTGCTCCCTCGAAGCAGAGAAATAACTCAATCTGCTTTCACTCTTCTAAGCCCGAAAATCACATACCTGGGCTCCGTGGCTTTTGCTTCAGCTTGCTCTGGTCAGCTTCTGGCTGCAGAGAATCAGCCTTCTCACCTCAGGTCAGGCATCCATGGAAGCCACTTCTTGATGCAGAGGGCGATGAAAACAGGAACCATCAGCTCTGCTACCAATGTTGGAATTCTGCTACCCGGTCATCGGTATGTGCCTATCTGATCAGGCACCGGCTGAATTCCTTAGACCTCCCTCCGGCGTCTCCCGGCAGGATAAACAACACGAGGTCCGTTCCGGCGATCTTCCTCAGGCTGTGAGGAAAACACACCAACTGCTTCTCCTTCTCTCCTCCTCCCTGCATATCCCCAGGGAGGGGAATCAGACACAGACAGTAAACGTATCTACATGTCTTTATTTGTGTCTTTTAGCAGTCATCCAGTAAACATGTCTGCTCTCTTCAACATACAGAGAGAAACTCCAACTCCACCCATATACATCCTGTACAGGTCATATGACAAACCCACTGAGCTAACATCCGGTGCTCAGTACAGAATGGACTGCCCCTTTGTTCCCATGGCAACAGTCACAAACATCCTGTTTGGCTTTCCAGCCACAAGCAGCAGACTGTGCTGCCTTTGCTTGCTGCAGCTTTGGTGCTTTAGAATAACAACCCTAACCCTAACCCTAACCCTAACCCTAACCCTAACCCTAACCCTAACCCTAACCCTAACCCTAATCTTGGATTGTTCTTGCGGTGTTCATTCACCCTAACCCTAACCCTAACCCTAACCCTAACCCTAACCCTAACCCTAACCCTAACCCTAACCCTAGCCCTAATCTTGGTATGTTCTTGCGTTGTTCATTCACACTATCCCTAACCCTAACCCTAACCCTAACCCTAACCCTAATCTTGGATTGTTCTTGTTGTGTTCATTCATCCTAACCCTAACCCTAACCCTAACCCTAACCCTAACCCTAACCCTAACCCTAACCCTAACCCTAACTCTAACCCTAACCCTAACCCTAACCCTAATCTTGGATTGTTCTTGTAGTGTTCATTCATCCTAACCCTAACCCTAACCCTAACCCTAACCCTAACCCTAACCCTAACCCTAACCCTAACCCTAACCCTAACCCTAACCCTAACCCCAACCCTAACCCTAACCCTAACCCTAACCCTAACCCTAACCCTAACCCTAACCCTAATCTTGGATTGTTCTTGTGGTGTTCATTCATCCTAACCCTAACCCTAACCCTAACCCTAACCCTAACCCTAACCCTAACCCTAACCCTAACCCTAACCCTAACCCTAACCCTATTCTTGGATTGTTCTTGCGGTGTTCATTCACCCTAACCCTAACCCTAACCCTAACCCTAACCCTAATCTTGGATTGTTCTTGTGGTGTTCATTCATCCTAACCCTAACCCTAACCCTAACCCTAACCCTAACCCTAACCCTAACCCTAACCCTAACCCTAACCCTAATCTTGGATTGTTCTTGCGGTGTTCATTCACCCTAACCCTAACCCTAACCCTAACCCTAACCCTAACCCTAACCCTAACCCTAACCCTAATCTTGGATTGTTCTTGTAGTGTTCATTCACCCTAACCCTAACCCTAACCCTAACCCTAACCCTATTCTTGGATTGTTCTTCCGGTGTTCATTCACTCTAACCCTAACCCTAACCCTAACCCTAACCCTAACCCTAACCCTAACCCTAACCCTAACCCTATTCTTGGATTGTTCTTGCGGTGTTCATTCACCCTAACCCTAACCCTAACCCTAACCCTAACCCTAAACCTAACACTAACCCTTATCTTGGATTGTTCTTGCGGTGTTCATTCACCCTAACCCTAACCCTAACCCTAACCCTTACCCTTACCCTTACCCTAACCCTAACCCTAACCCTAACCCTAACCCTAACCCTAACCCTAACCCTAACCCTATTCTTGGATTGTTCTTGCGGTGTTCATTCACCCTAACCCTAACCCTAACCCTAACCCTAACCCTAACCCTAACCCTAACCCTAACCTTAACCCTAACCCTAACCCTAACCCTAACCCTAACCCTAACCTTAACCCTTACCCTAACCCTAACCCTAATCTTGGATTGTTCTTGTGGTGTTCATTCATCCTAACCCTAACCCTAACCCTAACCCTAACCCTAACCCTAACCCTAACCCTAACCCTAACCCTAACCCTAACCCTAACCCTAACCCTAATCTTGGATTGTTCTTGTAGTGTTCATTCATCCTAACCCTAACCCTAACCCTAACCCTAACCCTAACCCTAACCCTAACCCTAACCCTAACCCTAACCCCAACCCTAACCCTAACCCTAACCCTAACCCTAACACTAACACTAACACTAACCCTTATCTTGGATTGTTCTTGCGGTGTTCATTCATCCTAACCCTAACCCTAACCCTAACCCTAACCCTAACCCTAACCCTAACCCTAACCCTAACGCTAACCCTAACCCTAACCCTAACCCTAACCCTAACCCTAAACCTAACACTAACCCTTATCTTGGATTGTTCTTGCGGTGTTCATTCACCCTAACCCTAACCCTTACCCTAACCCTAATCTTGGATTGCTCTTGCGGTGTTCATTCACCCTAACCCTAACCCTAACCCTAACCCTAACCCTAACCCTAACCCTAACCCTAACCCTAATCTTGGATTGTTCTTGCGGTGTTTATTCACCCTAACCCTAACCCTAACCCTAACCCTAACCCTAACCCTAACCCTAACCCTAACCCTAATCTTGGTATGTTCTTGCGTTGTTCATTCACACTATCCCTAACCCTAACCCTAACCCTAACCCTAATCTTGGATTGTTCTTGTTGTGTTCATTCGTCCTAACCCTAACCCTAACCCTAACCCTAACCCTAACCCTAACCCTAATCTTGGATTGTTCTTGTAGTGTTCATTCATCCTAACCCTAACCCTAACCCTAACCCTAACCCTAACCCTAACCCTAACCCCAACCCTAACCCTAACCCTAACCCTAACCCTAACCCTAACCCTAATCTTGGATTGTTCTTGTGGTGTTCATTCATCCTAACCCTAACCCTAACCCTAACCCTAACCCTAACCCTAAGCCTAACCCTAAGCCTAACCCTAACCCTAACCCTAACCCTAACCCTAACCCTAACCCTAACCCTAACCCTATTCTTGGATTGTTCTTGCGGTGTTCATTCACCCTAACCCTAACCCTAACCCTAACCCTAACCCTAATCTTGGATTTTTCTTGTGGTATTCATTCATCCTAACCCTAACCCTAACCCTAACCCTAACCCTAACCCTAACCCTAACCCTAACCCTAACCCTAACCCTAACCCTAACCCTAATCTTGGATTGTTCTTGTTGTGTTCATTCATCCTAACCCTAACCCTAACCCTAACCCTAACCCTAACCCTAACCCTAACCCTAACCATAACCCTAATCTTGGATTGTTCTTGTAGTGTTCATTCATCCTAACCCTAACCCTAACCCTAACCCTAACCCTAACCCTAACCCTAACCCTAACCCCAACCCTAACCCTAACCCTAACCCTAACCCTAACCCTAACCCTAACCCTAATCTTGGATTGTTCTTGTGGTGTTCATTCATCCTAACCCTAACCCTAACCCTAACCCTAACCCTAACCCTAACCCTAACCCTAAGCCTAAGCCTAACCCTAACCCTAACCCTAACCCTAACCCTAACCCTAACCCTAACCCTAACCCTATTCTTGGATTGTTCTTGCGGTGTTCATTCACCCTAACCCTAACCCTAACCCTAACCCTAACCCTAACCCTAATCTTGGATTGTTCTTGTGGTGTTCATTCATCCTAACCCTAACCCTAACCCTAACCCTAACCCTAACCCTAATCTAGGATTGTTCTTGTAGTGTTCATTCACCCTAACCCTAACCCTAACCCTAACCCTAACCCTAACCCTAACCCTAACCCTAACCCTATTCTTGGATTGTTCTTCCGGTGTTCATTCACCCTAACCCTAACCCTAACCCTAACCCTAACCCTAACCCTAACCCTAACCCTATTCTTGGATTGTTCTTGCGGTGTTCATTCACCCTAACCCTAACCCTAACCCTAACCCTAACCCTAACCCTAACCCTAACTCTAACCTTAACCCTTACCCTAACCCTAACCCTAATCTTGGATTGTTCTTGTGGTGTTCATTCATCCTAACCCTAACCCTAACCCTAACCCTAACCCTAACCCTAATCCTAACCCTAACCCTAACCCTAACCCTAACCCTAACCCTAACCCTAACCCTAACCCTAACCCTAACCCTAACCCTAATCTTGGATTGTTCTTGTAGTGTTCATTCATCCTAACCCTAACCCTAACCCTAACCCTAACCCTAACCCTAACCCTAACCCTAACCCTAACCCTAACCCTAACCCCAACCCTAACCCTAACCCTAACCCTAACCCTAACCCTAACCCTAATCTTGGATTGTTCTTGTGGTGTTCATTCATCCTAACCCTAACCCTAACCCTAACCCTACCCTAACCCTAACCCTAACCCTAACCCTAACCCTAAGCCTAACCCTAACCCTAACCCTAACCCTAACCCTAACCCTAACCCTAACCCTAACCCTATTCTTGGATTGTTCTTGCGGTGTTCATTCACCCTAACCCTAACCCTAACCCTAACCCTAACCCTAACCCTAACCCTAATCTTGGATTGTTCTTGTGGTGTTCATTCATCCTAACCCTAACCCTAACCCTAACCCTAACCCTAACCCTAACCCTAACCCTAATCTTGGATTGTTCTTGCGGTGTTCATTCACCCTAACCCTAACCCTAACCCTAACCCTAACCCTAACCCTAACCCTAACCCTAACCCTAATCTTGGATTGTTCTTGTAGTGTTCATTCACCCTAACCCTAACCCTAACCCTAACCCTAACCCTAACCCTAACCCTAACCCTAACCCTATTCTTGGATTGTTCTTCCGGTGTTCATTCACTCTAACCCTAACCCTAACCCTAACCCTAACCCTAACCCTAACCCTAACCCTAACCCTATTCTTGGATTGTTCTTGCGGTGTTCATTCACCCTAACCCTAACGCTAACCCTAACCCTAACCCTAAACCTAACACTAACCCTTATCTTGGATTGTTCTTGCGGTGTTCATTCACCCTAACCCTAACCCTAACCCTTACCCTTACCCTAACCCTAACCCTAACCCTAACCCTAACCCTAACCCTAACCCTAACCCTAACCCTAACCCTATTCTTGGATTGTTCTTGCGGTGTTCATTCACCCTAACCCTAACCCTAACACTAACCCTAACCCTAACCCTAACCCTAACCCTAACCCTAACCCTAACC
>NW_028113156.1:140000-145000 GCF_964234715.1 Podarcis melisellensis | reverse complement strand
GTGTTCATTCATCCTAACCCTAACCCTAACCCTAACCCTAACCCTAACCCTAACCCTAACCCTAACCCTAACCCTAACCCTAACCCTAACCCTAACCCTAACCCTAATCTTGGATTGTTCTTGCGGTGTTCATTCACCCTAACCCTAACCCTAACCCTAACCGTAACCTTGGATTGTTCTTGCAGTGTTCATTCAACCTCACCCTAACCCTAACCCTAACCCTAACCCTAACCCTAACCCTAACCCTAACCCTAACCCTAACCCTAACCCTAACCCTAATCTTGGATTGTTCTTGCGGTGTTCATTCATCCTAACCCTAACCCTAACCCTAACCCTAACCCTAACCCTAACCCTAACCCTAACCCTAACCCTATTCTTGGATTGTTCTTGTAGTGTTCATTCATCCTAACCCTAACCCTAACCCTAACCCTAACCCTAACCCTAACCCTAACCCTAATCTTGGATTGTTCTTGCGGTGTTCATTCATCCTAACCCTAACCCTAACCCTAACCCTAACCCTAACCCTAACGCTAACCCTAACCCTATTCTTGGATTGTTCTTGCGGTGTTCATTCACCCTAAACCTAACCCTAACCCTAACCCTAACCCTAACCCTAACCCTCACCCTAACCCTAACCCTAACCCTAACCCTAACCCTAATCTTGGATTGTTCTTGCGGTGTTCATTCACCCTAACCCTAACCCTAACCCTAACCCTAACCCTAACCCTAACCCTAACCCTAACCCTAACCCTAATCTTGGATTGTTCTTGTAGTGTTCATTCATCCTAACCCTAACCCTAACCCTAACCCTAACCCTAACCCTAACCCTAACCCTAACCCTAACCCTAATCTTGGATTGTTCTTGCGGTGTTCATTCATCCTAAACCTAACCCTAACCCTAACCCTAACCCTAACCCTAACCCTAACCCTAACCCTAACCCTAACCCTAACCCTAACCCTAACCCTAACCCTAACCCTAACCCTAACCCTAACCCTAACCCTAACCCTAACCCTAACCCTATTCTTGGATTGTTCTTGCGGTGTTCATTCACCCTAACCCTAACCCTACCCCTTACCCTAACCCTAACCCTAACCCTAACCCTAACCCTATTCTTGGATTGTTCTTGCGGTGTTCATTCACCCTAACCCTAACCCTAACCCTAACCCTAACCCTAACCCTAACCCTAACCCTAACCCTAATCTTGGATTGTTCTTGCGGTGTTCATTCATCCTAACCCTAACCCTAACCCTAACCCTAACCCTAACCCTAACCCTAACCCTAATCTTGGATTGTTCTTGCGGTGTTCATTCACCCTAACCCTAACCCTAACCCTAACCCTAACCCTAACCCTAACCCTAACCCTAACCCTAACCCTAACCCTAACCCTAACCCTAATCTTGGATTGTTCTTGTAGTGTTCATTCATCCTAACCCTAACCCTAACCCTAACCCTAATCTTGGATTGTTCTTGCGGTGTTCATTCATCCTAAACCTAACCCTAACCCTAACCCTAACCCTAACCCTAACCCTAACCCTAACCCTAACCCTAACCCTAACCCTAACCCTAACCCTAACCCTAACCCTAACCCTAACCCTAACCCTATTCTTGGATTTTTCTTCCGGTGTTCATTCACTCTAACCCTAACCCTAACCCTAACCCTAACCCTAACCCTAACCCTAACCCTAACCCTTACCTTATTCTTGGATTGTTCTTGCGGTGTTCATTCACCCTAACCCTAACCCTAACCCTAACCCTAACCCTAATCCTAACCCTAACCCTAACCCTAACCCTAACCCTAACCCTAACGCTAACCCTAACCCTAACCCTAACCCTAACCCTATTCTTGGATTGTTCTTGCGGTGTTCATTCACCCTAACCCTAACCCTAACCTTAACCATAACCCTAACCCTAACCCTAACCCTAACCCTAACCCTAACCCTAACCCTAACCCTAACCCTAACCCTAACCCTAACCCTAACCCTAACCCTAATCTTGGATTGTTCTTGTGGTGTTCATTCATCCTAACCCTAACCCTAACCCTAACCCTAACCCTAACCCTAACCCTAACCCTAACCCTAACCCTAACCCTAACCCTAACCCTAACCCTAACCCTAACCCTAATCTTGGATTGTTCTTGCGGTGTTCATTCACCCTAACCCTAACCCTAACCCTAACCGTAACCTTGGATTGTTCTTGCAGTGTTCATTCAACCTCACCCTAACCCTAACCCTAACCCTAACCCTAACCCTAACCCTAACCCTAACCCTAACCCTAACCCTAACCCTAACCCTAACCCTAATCTTGGATTGTTCTTGCGGTGTTCATTCATCCTAACCCTAACCCTAACCCTAACCCTAACCCTAACCCTAACCCTAACCCTAACACTAACCCTAACCCTAACCCTAACCCTATTCTTGGATTGTTCTTGTAGTGTTCATTCATCCTAACCCTAACCCTAACCCTAACCCTAACCCTAACCCTAACCCTAACCCTAACCCTAATCTTGGATTGTTCTCGCGGTGTTCATTCATCCTAACCCTAACCCTAACCCTAACCCTAACCCTAACCCTAACCCTAACGCTAACCCTAACCCTATTCTTGGATTGTTCTTGCGGTGTTCATTCACCCTAAACCTAACCCTAACCCTAACCCTAACCCTAACCCTAACCCTAACCCTAACCCTAACCCTAACCCTAACCCTAACCCTAATCTTGGATTGTTCTTGCGGTGTTCATTCACCCTAACCCTAACCCTAACCCTAACCCTAACCCTAACCCTAACCCTCACCCTAACCCTAACCCTAACCCTAACCCTAACCCTAATCTTGGATTGTTCTTGCGGTGTTCATTCACCCTAACCCTAACCCTAACCCTAACCCTAACCCTAACCCTAACCCTAACCCTAACCCTAACCCTAATCTTGGATTGTTCTTGTAGTGTTCATTCATCCTAACCCTAACCCTAACCCTAACCCTAACCCTAACCCTAACCCTAACCCTAACCCTAACCCTAATCTTGGATTGTTCTTGCGGTGTTCATTCATCCTAAACCTAACCCTAACCCTAACCCTAACCCTAACCCTAACCCTAACCCTAACCCTAACCCTAACCCTAACCCTAACCCTAACCCTAACCCTAACCCTAACCCTAACCCTAACCCTAACCCTAACCCTAACCCTAACCCTAACCCTATTCTTGGATTGTTCTTGCGGTGTTCATTCACCCTAACCCTAACCCTACCCCTTACCCTAACCCTAACCCTAACCCTAACCCTAACCCTAACCCTATTCTTGGATTGTTCTTGCGGTGTTCATTCACCCTAACCCTAACCCTAACCCTAACCCTAACCCTAACCCTAACCCTAACCCTAACCCTAATCTTGGATTGTTCTTGCGGTGTTCATTCATCCTAACCCTAACCCTAACCCTAACCCTAACCCTAACCCTAACCCTAACCCTAATCTTGGATTGTTCTTGCGGTGTTCATTCACCCTAACCCTAACCCTAACCCTAACCCTAACCCTAACCCTAACCCTAACCCTAACCCTAACCCTAACCCTAACCCTAACCCTAACCCTAATCTTGGATTGTTCTTGTAGTGTTCATTCATCCTAACCCTAACCCTAACCCTAACCCTAATCTTGGATTGTTCTTGCGGTGTTCATTCATCCTAAACCTAACCCTAACCCTAACCCTAACCCTAACCCTAACCCTAACCCTAACCCTAACCCTAACCCTAACCCTAACCCTAACCCTAACCCTAACCCTAACCCTAACCCTATTCTTGGATTTTTCTTCCGGTGTTCATTCACTCTAACCCTAACCCTAACCCTAACCCTAACCCTAACCCTAACCCTAACCCTAACCCTTACCTTATTCTTGGATTGTTCTTGCGGTGTTCATTCACCCTAACCCTAACCCTAACCCTAACCCTAACCCTAATCCTAACCCTAACCCTAACCCTAACCCTAACCCTAACCCTAACGCTAACCCTAACCCTAACCCTAACCCTAACCCTATTCTTGGATTGTTCTTGCGGTGTTCATTCACCCTAACCCTAACCCTAACCTTAACCATAACCCTAACCCTAACCCTAACCCTAACCCTAACCCTAACCCTAACCCTAACCCTAACCCTAACCCTAACCCTAATCTTGGATTGTTCTTGTGGTGTTCATTCATCCTAACCCTAACCCTAACCCTAACCCTAACCCTAACCCTAACCCTAACCCTAACCCTAACCCTAACCCTAACCCTAACCCTAACCCTAACCCTAATCTTGGATTGTTCTTGCGGTGTTCATTCACCCTAACCCTAACCCTAACCCTAACCGTAACCTTGGATTGTTCTTGCAGTGTTCATTCAACCTCACCCTAACCCTAACCCTAACCCTAACCCTAACCCTAACCCTAACCCTAACCCTAACCCTAACCCTAACCCTAACCCTAACCCTAATCTTGGATTGTTCTTGCGGTGTTCATTCATCCTAACCCTAACCCTAACCCTAACCCTAACCCTAACCCTAACCCTAACCCTAACACTAACCCTAACCCTAACCCTAACCCTATTCTTGGATTGTTCTTGTAGTGTTCATTCATCCTAACCCTAACCCTAACCCTAACCCTAACCCTAACCCTAACCCTAACCCTAACCCTAATCTTGGATTGTTCTCGCGGTGTTCATTCATCCTAACCCTAACCCTAACCCTAACCCTAACCCTAACCCTAACGCTAACCCTAACCCTATTCTTGGATTGTTCTTGCGGTGTTCATTCACCCTAAACCTAACCCTAACCCTAACCCTAACCCTAACCCTAACCCTAACCCTAACCCTAACCCTAACCCTAACCCTAACCCTAATCTTGGATTGTTCTTGCGGTGTTCATTCACCCTAACCCTAACCCTAACCCTAACCCTAACCCTAACCCTAACCCTAACCCTAACCCTAACCCTAATCTTGGATTGTTCTTGTAGTGTTCATTCATCCTAACCCTAACCCTAACC
>NW_028113156.1:60000-65000 GCF_964234715.1 Podarcis melisellensis | reverse complement strand
GTGTTCATTCATCCTAACCCTAACCCTAACCCTAACCCTATTCTTGGATTGTTCTTCCGGTGTTCATTCACCCTAACCCTAACCCTAACCCTAACCCTAACCCTAACCCTAACCCTAACCCTAACCCTAACCCTAACCCTAACCCTAACCCTAACCCTAACCCTAACCCTATTCTTGGATTGTTCTTGCGGTGTTCATTCACCCTAACCCTAACCCTAACCCTAACCCTTACCCTAACCCTAACCCTAACCCTAACCCTAACCCTAATCTTGGATTGTTCTTGCGGTGTTCATTCACCCTAACCCTAACCCTAACCCTAACCCTAACCCTAATCTTGGATTGTTCTTGTGGTGTTCATTCATCCTAACCCTAACCCTAACCCTGATCTTGGATTGTTCTTGCGGTGTTCATTCACCCTAACCCTAACCCGAACCCGAACCCGAACCCTAACCCTAACCCTAACCCTAACCCTAACCCTAACCCTAACCCTAACCCTAACCTAACCCTAACCCTAACCCTAACCCTAACCCTAACCCTAACCCTAACCCTAACCCTAACCCTAATCTTGGATTGTTCTTGTAGTGTTCATTCATCCTAACCGTAACCCTAACCCTAACCCTAATGTTAGATTGTTCTTGCGGTGTTCATTCATCCTAACCCTAACCCTAACCCTAACCCTAACCCTAACCCTAACCCTAACCCTAACCCTAATCTTGGATTGTTCTTGCGGTTTTCATTCACCCTAACCCTAACCCTAACCCTAACCCTAACCCTAACCCTAACCCTAACCCTAACCCTAACCGTAACCCTAACCCTAACCCTAATCTTGGATTGTTCTTCTGGTGTTCATTCATCCTAACCCTAACCCTAACCCTAACCCTAACCCTAACCCTAACCCTAACCCTAACCCTAACCCTAGCTCTATTCTTGGATTGTTCTTGTGGTGTTCATTTACCCTAACCCTAACCCTAACCCTAACCCTTACCCTAACCCTAACCCTAACCCTAACCCTAACCCTAACCCTAACCCTAACCCTAACCCTAATCTTGGATTGTTCTTGCGTTGTTCATTCACCCTAACCCTAACCCTAACCCTAACCCTAACCCTAACCCTAACCCTAACCCTAACCCTAATCTTGGATTGTTTTTGTGGTGTTCATTCATCCTAACCCTAACCCTAACCCTAACCCTAACCCTAACCCTAACCCTAACCCTAACCCTAACCCTAATCTTGGATTGTTCTTGCGGTGTTCATTCATCCTAACCCTAACCCTAACCCTAACCCTAACCCTAACCCTATTCTTGGATTGTTCTTGCGGTGTTCATTCACCCTAACCCTAACCCTAACCCTAACCCTAACCCTAACCCTAACCCTAACCCTAACCCTAACCCTAACCCTATTCTTGGATTGTTCTTGTAGTGTTCATTCATCCTAACCCTAACCCTAACCCTAACCCTAACCCTAATCCTAATCCTAATCTTGGATTGTTCTTGTGGTGTTCATTCATCCTAACCCTAACCCTAACCTTAACCCTAACCCTAACCCTAACCCTAACCCTAACCCTAACCCTAACCCTAACCCTAACCCTAACCCTAATCTTGGATTGTTCTTGCGGTGCTCATTCACCCTAACCCTCACCCTCACCCTCACCCTCACCCTCACCCTAACCCTAACCCTAACCCTTACCCTAACCCTAACCCTAACCCTAACCCTAACCCTAACCCTAACCTTGGATTGTTCTTGCGGTGTTCATTCACCCTAACCCTAACCCTAACCCTAACCCTAACCCTAACCCTAACCCTAACCCCAACCCTAACCCTAACCCTAACCCTAACCCTAATCTTGGATTGTTCTTGCGGATTTCATTCACCCTAACCCTAACCCTAACCCTTACCCTATTCTTGGATTGTTCTTGCGGTGTTCATTCACCCTAACCCTAACCCTAACCCTAACCCTAATCTTGGATTGTTCTTGCGGTGTTCATTCATCCTAACCCTAACCCTAACCCTAACCCTATTCTTGGATTGTTCTTCCGGTGTTCATTCACCCTAACCCTAACCCTAACCCTAACCCTAACCCTAACCCTAACCCTAACCCTAACCCTAACCCTAACCCTATTCTTGGATTGTTCTTGCGGTGTTCATTCACCCTAACCCTAACCCTAACCCTAACCCTAACCCTTACCCTAACCCTAACCCTAACCCTAACCCTAATCTTGGATTGTTCTTGCGGTGTTCATTCACCCTAACCCTAACCCTAACCCTAACCCTAACCCTAATCTTGGATTGTTCTTGTGGTGTTCATTCATCCTAACCCTAACCCTAACCCTGATCTTGGATTGTTCTTGCGGTGTTCATTCACCCTAACCCTAACCCGAACCCGAACCCGAACCCTAACCCTAACCCTAACCCTAACCCTAACCCTAACCCTAACCCTAACCTAACCCTAACCCTAAGCCTAACCCTAACCCTAACCCTAACCCTAACCCTAACCCTAATCTTGGATTGTTCTTGTAGTGTTCATTCATCCTAACCGTAACCCTAACCCTAACCCTAATGTTAGATTGTTCTTGCGGTGTTCATTCATCCTAACCCTAACCCTAACCCTAACCCTAACCCTAACCCTAACCCTAACCCTAACCCTAACCCTAACCCTAACCCTAACCCTAACCCTAACCCTAATCTTGGATTGTTCTTGCGGTTTTCATTCACCCTAACCCTAACCCTAACCCTAACCCTAACCCTAACCCTAACCCTAACCGTAACCCTAACCCTAACCCTAATCTTGGATTGTTCTTCTGGTGTTCATTCATCCTAACCCTAACCCTAACCCTAACCCTAACCCTAACCCTAACCCTAACCCTAACCCTAGCTCTATTCTTGGATTGTTCTTGTGGTGTTCATTTACCCTAACCCTAACCCTAACCCTAACCCTTACCCTAACCCTAACCCTAACCCTAACCCTAACCCTAACCCTAACCCTAACCCTAATCTTGGATTGTTCTTGCGTTGTTCATTCACCCTAACCCTAACCCTAACCCTAACCCTAACCCTAACCCTAACCCTAACCCTAACCCTAATCTTGGATTGTTTTTGTGGTGTTCATTCATCCTAACCCTAACCCTAACCCTAACCCTAACCCTAACCCTAATCTTGGATTGTTCTTGCGGTGTTCATTCATCCTAACCCTAACCCTAACCCTAACCCTAACCCTAACCCTATTCTTGGATTGTTCTTGCGGTGTTCATTCACCCTAACCCTAACCCTAACCCTAACCCTAACCCTAACCCTAACCCTAACCCTAACCCTATTCTTGGATTGTTCTTGTAGTGTTCATTCATCCTAACCCTAACCCTAACCCTAACCCTAACCCTAATCCTAATCCTAATCTTGGATTGTTCTTGTGGTGTTCATTCATCCTAACCCTAACCCTAACCCTAACCCTAACCCTAACCCTAACCCTAACCCTAACCCTAACCCTAACCCTAACCCTAATCTTGGATTGTTCTTTTAGTGTTCATTCATCCTAACCCTAACCCTAACCCTAACCCTAACCCTAACCCTAACCCTAACCCTAACCCTAACCCTAACCCTAACCCTAATCTTGGATTGTTCTTGCGGTGTTCATTCATCCTAACCCTAACCCTAACCCTAACCCTAACACTAACCCTAACCCTAATCCTAATCCTAACCCTAACCCTAACCCTAACCCTAATCTTGGATTGTTCTTGCGGTGTTCATTCACCCTAACCCTAACCCTAACCCTAACCCTAAAACCCTAACCCTAACCCTAACCCTAACCTTAACCCTAACACTAAACCTCACCCTAACCCTCACCCTAACCCTAACCCTAATCTTGGATTGCTCTTGCGGTGTTCATTCACCCTAACCCTAACCCTAACACTAACACTAACACTAACGCTTATCTTGGATTGTTCTTGCGGTGTTCATTCATCCTAACCCTAACCCTAACCCTAACCCTAACCCTAACCCTAACCCTAACCCTAACCCCAACCCTAACCCTAACCCTAACCCTAACCCTAACCCTAATCTTAGATTGTTCTTGTGGTGTTCATTCATCCTAACCCTAACCCTAACCCTAACCCTAACCCTAACCCTAACCCTAACCCTAATCTTGGATTGTTCTTTCGGTGTTCATTCACCCTAACCCTAATCGTAACCCTAACCCTAACCCTAACCCCAACCCTAACCCTATTCTTGGATTGTTCTTGCGGTGTTCATTCACCCTAACCCTAACCCTAACCCTAACCCTAACCCTAACCCTAACCCTATCCCTATTCTTGGATTGTTCTTGCGGTGTTCATTCAACCTAACCCTAACCCTAACCCTAACCCTAACCCTAACCCTAACCCTAATCCTAATCCTAATCCTAATCCTAATCCTAATCCTAATCCTAATCCTAATCTTGGATTGTTCTTGTCGCGTTCATTCATCCTAACCCTAACCCGAACCCGAACCCGAACCCGAACCCGAACCCTAACCCTAACCCTAACCCTAACCCTATTCTTGGATTGTTCTTGCGGTGTTCATGCACCCTAACCCTAACCCTATCCCTATCCCTAACCCTAACCCTAACCCTAACCCTAACCCTAACCCTAACCCTAACCCTAACCCTAACCCTAACCCTAACCCTAACCCTAATCTTGGATTGTTCTTGCGGTGTTCATTCATCCTAACCCTAACCCTAACCCTAACCCTAACCCTATTCTTGGATTGTTCTTGCGGTGTTCATTCACCCTAACCCTAACCCTAACCCTAACCCTAACCCTAACCCTAACCCTAACCCTAACCCTAACCCTAATCTTGGATTGTTCTTGTGGTGTTCATTCATCCTAACCCTAACCCTAACCCTAACCCTAACCCTAACCCTAACCCTAACCCTAACCCTAACCCTAATCTTGGATTGTTCTTGCGGTGTTCATTCACCCTAACCCTAACCCTAACCCTAACCCTAACCCTAACCCTAACCCTAACCCTAAC
>NW_028113156.1:27500-30000 GCF_964234715.1 Podarcis melisellensis | reverse complement strand
CCCTAACCCTAACCCTAACCCTAACCCTAACCCTAACCCTAACCCTAACCCTAATCTTGGATTGTTCTTGCGGTGTTCATTCACCCTAACCCTAACCCTAACCCGAACCCTAACCCTAACCCTAACCCTAACCCTAACCCTAATCTTGGATTGTTCTTGCGTTGTTCATTCACCCTAACCCTAACCCTAACCCTAATCTTGGATTGTTCTTGTGGTGCTCATTCATCCTAACCCTAACCCTAACCCTAACCCTAACCCTAACCCTAACCCTAACCCTAAGCTTGGATTGTTCTTGCGGCGTTCATTCACCCTAACCCTAACCCTAACCCTAACCCTAACCCTAACCCTAACCCTAACCCTAACCCTATCCCTAACCCTAAACCTAACCCTAACCCTAACCCTAACCCTAACCCTAACCCTACCCCTATGCTTGGATTGTTCTTGCGGTGTTCATTCACCCTAAACCAAACCCTAACCCTAACCCTTACCCTAACCCTAACCCTAACCCTAACCCTAACCCTTACCCTAACCCTAATCTTGGATTGCTCTTGCGGTGTTCATTTACCCTAACCCTAACCCTAACCCTAACCCTAACCCTAACCCTAACCCTAACCTTAACCTTAACCCTAACACTAACCCTAACACTAACACTAATCTTGGATTGTTCTTGCGGTGTTCATTCACCCTAACCCTAACCTTAACCCTAACCCTAACCCTAACCCTAACCCTAACCCTAACCCTAACCCTAACCCTAACCCTAACCCTAACCCTAATCTTGGATTGTTCTTGCGTTGTTCATTCACCCTAACCCTAACCCTTACCCTAACCCTAATCATGGATTGTTCTTGTGGTGTTCATTCATCCTAACCCTAACCCTAACCCTAACCCTAACCCTAACCCTAATCTTGGATTGTTCTTGTAGTGTTCATTCATCCTAACCCTAACCTAACCCTAACCCTAACCCTAAACCTAACCCTAATCTTGGATTGTTCTTGCGGTGTTCATTCACCCTAACCCTAACCCTAACCCTAACCCTAACCCTAACCGTAATCCTAACCCTAACCGTAATCCTAACCCTAACCCTAACCCTAACCCTAACCCTATTCTTGGATTGTTCTTGCGGTGTTCATTCATCCTAACCCTAACCCTAACCCTAACCCTAACCCTAACCCTAACCCTAACCCTAACCCTAATCTTGGATTGTTCTTGCGGTGTTCATTCATCCTAACCCTACCCCTAACCCTTACCCTAACCCTAACCCTAACCCTAACCCTAACCCTAACCCTAACCTTAACCCTAACCCTAACACTCACCCTAACCCTAATCTTGGATTGTTCTTGCGGTGTTCATTCACCCTAACCCTAACCCTAACCCTAACCCTAACCCTAACCCTAACCCTAACCCTAACCCTAACCCTAACCCTAATCTTGGATTGTTCTTGCGTTGTTCATTCACCCTAACCCTAACCCTAACCCTAATCTTGGATTGTTCTTGTGTTGTTCATTCATCCTAACCCTAACCCTAACCCTAACCCTAACCCTAACCCTAACCCTAAGCTTGGATTGTTCTTGCGGCGTTCATTCACCCTAACCCTAACCCTAACCCTAACCCTAACCCTAACCCTAACCCTAACCCTAACCCTAACCCTAACCCTAACCCTAACCCTAACCCTATCCCTAACCCTAAACCTAAACCTAACCCTAACCCTAACCCTAACCCTACCCCTAAGCTTGGATTGTTCTTGCGGTGTTCATTCACCCTAAACCAAACCCTAACCCTTACCCTAACCCTAACCCTAACCTTAACCCTAACCCTAACCCTAACCCTAACCCTAACCCTAACCCTAACCCTAACCCTAACCCTTACCCTTACCCTTACCCTAACCCTAATCTTGGATTGCTCTTGCGGTGTTCATTCACCCTAACCCTAACCCTAACCCTAACCCTAACCCTAACCCTAACCTTAACCCTAACCCTAACCCTAACACTAACCCTAATCTTGGATTGTTCTTGCGGTGTTCATTCACCCTAACCCTAACCTTAACCCTAACCCTAACCCTAACCCTAATCTTGGATTGTTCTTGCGTTGTTCATTCACCCTAACCCTAACCCTAACCCTAACCCTAACCCTAACCCTAACCCTAACCCTTACCCTAACCCTAATCTTGGATTGTTCTTGTGGTGTTCATTCACCCTAACCCTAACCCTAACCCTAACCCTAACCCTAACCCTAACCCTAACCCTAACCCTAACCCTAACCCTAACCCTAACCCTAACCCTAACCCTAACCCTAATCTTGGATTGTTCTTGTAGTGTTCATTCATCCTAACCCTAACCTAACCCTAACCCTAACCCTAAACCTAACCCTAATCTTGGATTGTTCTTGCGGTGTTCATTCATCCTAACCCTAACCCTAACCCTAACCCTAACCCTAACCCTAACCGTAACCCTAACCCTAACCCTATTCTTGGATTGTTCTTCCGGTGTTCATTCACCCTAAC
>NW_028113157.1:1445000-1447500 GCF_964234715.1 Podarcis melisellensis | reverse complement strand
AATGAACACCGCAAGAACAATCCAAGAATAGGGTTAGGGTTAGGGTTAGGGTTAGGGTTAGGGTTAGGGTTAGGGTTAGGGTTAGGGTTAGGGTTAGGGTAAGGGTTAGGGTTAGGGTTAGGGTGAATGAACACCGCAAGAACAATCCAAGAATAGGGTTAGGGTTAGGGTTAGGGTTAGGGTTAGGATTAGGGTTAGGGTTAGGGTTAGGGTTAGGGTTAGGGTTAGGGTTAGGGTTAGGGTAAGGGTTAGGGTTAGGGTTAGGGTGAATGAACACCGCAAGAACAATCCAAGAATAGGGTTAGGGTTAGGGTTAGGGTTAGGGTTAGGGTTAGGGTTAGGATGAATGAACACCGCAAGAACAATCCAAGATTAGGGTTAGGGTTAGGGTTAGGGTTAGGGTTAGGGTTAGGGTTAGGGTTAGGGTTAGGGTTAGGGTTAGGGTTAGGATGAATGAACACTACAAGAACAATCCAAGATTAGGGTTAGGGTTAGGGTTAGGGTTAGGGTTAGGGTTAGGGTTAGGGTTAGGGTGAATGAACACCGCAAGAACAATCCAAGATTAGGGTTAGGGTTAGGGTTAGGGTTAGGGTTAGGGTTAGGGTTAGGGTTAGGGTTAGGGTTAGGGTTAGGGTTAGGGTTAGGGTTAGGGTTAGGATGAATGAACACCGCAAGAACAATCCAAGATAAGGGTTAGTGTTAGTGTTAGTGTTAGTGTTAGTGTTAGGGTTAGGGTTAGGGTTAGGGTTAGGGTTAGGGTTAGGGTTAGGGTTAGGGTTAGGGTTAGAGTGAATGAACACCGGAAGAACAATCCAAGAATAGGGTTAGGCTTAGGCTTAGGCTTAGGCTTAGGCTTAGGTTTAGGCTTAGGGTTAGGGTTAGGGTTAGGGTTAGGGTTAGGGTTAGGGTTAGGGTTAGGGTTACGGTTAGAGTTAGGGTTAGGGTTAGGGTTAGGTTTAGGATGAATGAACACCGCAAGAACAATCCAAGATTAGGGTTAGGGTTAGGGTTAGGATGAATGAACACTACAAGAACAATCCAAGATTAGGGTTAGGGTTAGGGTTAGGGTTAGGGTTAGGGTTAGGGTGAATGAACAACGCAAGAAAAATCCAAGATTAGGGTTAGGGTTAGGGTTAGGGTTAGGGTTAGGGTTAGGGTTAGGGTTAGGGTTAGGGTTAGGGTTAGGGTTAGGGTTAGGGATAGGGTTAGGGTTAGGATGAATGAACACCGCAAGAACAATCCAAGATTAGGGTTAGGGTTAGGGTTAGGATTAGGGTTAGGGTTAGGGTTAGGGTTAGGGTTAGGGTTAGGGTTAGGGTTAGGGTTAGGGTTAGGATGAATGAACACCGCAAGAACAATCCAAGATTAGGGTTAGGGTTAGGGTTAGGGTTAGGGTTAGGGTTAGGGTTAGGGTTAGGATTAGGGTTAGGGTTAGGGTTAGGGTTAGGGTTAGGGTTAGGGTTAGGGTGAATGAACACCGCAAGAACAATCCAAGAATAGGGTTAGGGTTAGGGTTAGGGTTAGGGTTAGGGTTAGGGTTAGGGTTAGGGTTAGGGTTAGGGTTAGGGTTAGGGTTAGGGTTAGGGTTAGGGTAAGGGTTAGGGTGAATGAACACCGCAAGAACAATCCAAGAATAGGGTTAGGGTTAGGGTTAGGGTTAGGGTTAGGGTTAGGGTTAGGGTTAGGGTTAGGGTTAGGGTTAGGGTGAGGGTGAGGGTGAGGGTTAGGGTTAGAGTGAATGAACACCGGAAGAACAATCCAAGAATAGGGTTAGGGTTAGGGTTAGGGTTAGGGTTAGGGTTAGGGTTAGGGTTAGGGTTAGGGTTAGGGTTAGGGTTAGGTTTAGGATGAATGAACACCGCAAGAACAATCCAAGATTAGGGTTAGGGTTAGGGTTAGGGTTAGGATGAATGAACACTACAAGAACAATCCAAGATTAGGGTTAGGGTTAGGGTTAGGGTTAGGGTTAGGGTTAGGGTTAGGGTTAGGGTGAATGAACACCGCAAGAACAATCCAAGATTAGGGTTAGGGTTAGGATTAGGGTTAGGGTTAGGGTTACGGTTAGGGTTAGGGTTAGGATGAATGAACACCGCAAGAACAATCCAAGATTAGGGTTAGGGTTAGGGTTAGGGTTAGGGTTAGGGTTAGGGTGAATGAACACCGCAAGAACAATCCAAGAATAGGGTTAGGGTTAGGGTTAGGGTTAGGGTTAGGGTTAGGGTTAGGGTTAGGGTAAGGGTTAGGGTTAGGGTTAGGGTTAGGGTGAATGAACACCGCAAGAACAATCCAAGAATAGGGTTAGGGTTAGGGTTAGGGTTAGGGTTAGGGTTAGGATTAGGGTTAGGGTTAGGGTTAGGGTTAGGGTAAGGGTTAGGGTTAGCGTTAGGGTGAATGAACACCGCAAGAACAATCCAAGAATAGGGTTAGGGTTAGGGTTAGGGTTAGGGTTAGGGTTAGGGTTAGGGTTAGGGTTAGGATGAATGAACATCGCAAGAACAAT
>NW_028113157.1:1432500-1437500 GCF_964234715.1 Podarcis melisellensis | reverse complement strand
AATGAACACCGCAAGAACAATCCAAGATTAGGGTTAGGGTTAGGGTTAGGGTTAGGGTTAGGGTTAGGGTTAGGGTTAGGGTTAGGGTTAGGGTTAGGGTTAGGATTAGGGTTAGGGTTATGGTTAGGGTTAGGGTTAGGGTTAGGGTTAGGGTTAGGGTTAGGGTGAATGAACACCGCAAGAACAATCCAAGAATAGGGTTAGGGTTAGGGTTAGGGTTAGGGTTAGGGTTAGGGTTAGGGTTAGGGTTAGGGTTAGGGTTAGGGTTAGGGTTAGGGTAAGGGTTAGGGTGAATGAACACCGCAAGAACAATCCAAGAATAGGGTTAGGGTTAGGGTTAGGGTTAGGGTTAGGGTTAGGGTTAGGGTTAGGGTTAGGGTTAGGGTGAGGGTTAGGGTGAGGGTGAGGGTTAGGGTTAGAGTGAATGAACACCGGAAGAACAATCCAAGAATAGGGTTAGGGTTAGGGTTAGGGTTAGGGTTAGGGTTAGGGTTAGGGTTAGGGTTAGGGTTAGGGTTAGGGTTAGGATGAATGAACACCGCAAGAACAATCCAAGATTAGGGTTAGGGTTAGGGTTAGGGTTAGGATGAATGAACACTACAAGAACAATCCAAGATTAGGGTTAGGGTTAGGGTTAGGGTTAGGGTTAGGGTTAGGGTTAGGGTTAGGGTTAGGGTTAGGGTTAGGGTGAATGAACACCGCAAGAACAATCCAAGATTAGGGTTAGGGTTAGGATTAGGGTTAGGGTTAGGGTTACGTTTAGGGTTAGGGTTAGGATGAATGAACACCGCAAGAACAATCCAAGATTAGGGTTAGGGTTAGGGTTAGGGTTAGGGTTAGGGTTAGGGTTAGGGTTAGGGTTAGGGTGAATGAACACCGCAAGAACAATCCAAGAATAGGGTTAGGGTTAGGGTTAGGGTTAGGGTTAGGGTTAGGGTTAGGGTTAGGGTTAGGGTTAGGGTTAGGGTTAGGGTGAATGAACACCGCAAGAACAATCCAAGAATAGGGTTAGGGTTAGGGTTAGGGTTAGGGTTAGGGTTAGGGTTAGGGTTAGGGTTAGGGTTAGGATTAGGGTTAGGGTTAGGGTTAGGGTTAGGGTAAGGGTTAGGGTTAGGGTTAGGGTGAATGAACACCGCAAGAACAATCCAAGAATAGGGTTAGGGTTAGGGTTAGGGTTAGGGTTAAGGTTAGGGTTAGGGTTAGGGTTAGGATGAATGAACATAGCAAGAACAATCCAAGATTAGGGTTAGGGTTAGGGTTAGGGTTAGGGTTAGGGTTAGGGTTAGGGTTAGGGTTAGGGTTAGGATGAATGAACACTACAAGAACAATCCAAGATTAGGGTTAGGGTTAGGGTTAGGGTTAGGGTTAGGGTTAGGGTTAGGGTTAGGGTTAGGGTGAATGAACACCGCAAGAACAATCCAAGATTAGGGTTAGGGTTAGGGTTAGGGTTAGGGTTAGGGTTAGGGTTAGGGTTAGGGTTAGGGTTAGGGTTAGGGTAAGGGTTAGGTTTAGGGTGAATGAACACCGCAAGAACAATCCAAGAATTGGGTTAGGGTTAGGGTTAGGGTTAGGGTTAGGGTTAGGGTGAATGAACACCGCAAGAACAATCCAAGAATAGGGTTAGGGTTAGGGTTAGGGTTAGGGTTAGGGTTAGGGTTAGGATGAATGAACACCGCAAGAACAATCCAAGATTAGGGTTAGGGTTAGGGTTAGGGTTAGGGTTAGGGTTAGGGTTAGGGTTAGGATGAATGAACACTACAAGAACAATCCAAGAATAGGGTTAGGGTTAGGGTTAGGGTTAGGGTTAGGGTTAGGGTTAGGGTTAGGGTTAGGGTTAGGGTTAGGGTTAGGGTGAATGAACACCGCAAGAACCATCCAAGATTAGGGTTAGGGTTAGGGTTAGGGTTAGGGTTAGGGTTAGGGTTAGGGTTAGGGTTAGGGTTAGGGTTAGGGTTAGGGTGAGGTTTAATGAACACTACAAGAACAATCCAAGGTTAGGGTTAGGGTTAGGGTTAGGGTTAGGGTGAATGAACATCGCAAGAACAATCCAAGATTAGGGTTAGGGTTAGGGTTAGGGTTAGGGTTAGGGTTAGGGTTAGGGTTAGGGTTAGGGTTAGGGTTAGGGTTAGGGTTAGGGTAAGGGTTAGGGTTAGGGTTAGGGTTAGGGTGAATGAACACCGCAAGAACAATCCAAGAATAGGGTTAGGGTTAGGGTTAGGGTTAGGGTTAGGGTTAGGGTTAGGGTTAGGGTTAGGGTTAGGGTTAGGGTTAGGGTTAGGGTTAGGGTAAGGGTTAGGGTTAGGGTTAGGGTGAATGAACACCGCAAGAACAATCCAAGAATAGGGTTAGGGTTAGGGTTAGGGTTAGGGTTAGGGTTAGGGTTAGGGTTAGGGTTAGGGTTAGGGTTAGGGTTAGGGTTAGGATGAATGAACACCGCAAGAACAATCCAAGATTAGGGTTAGGGTTAGGGTTAGGGTTAGGGTTAGGGTTAGGGTTAGGGTTAGGGTTAGGGTTAGGGTTAGGGTTAGGGTGAGGTTGAATGAACACTACAAGAACAATCCAAGGTTAGGGTTAGGGTTAGGGTTAGGGTTAGGGTTAGGGTTAGGGTGAATGAACATCGCAAGAACAATCCAAGATTAGGGTTAGGGTTAGGGTTAGGGTTAGGGTTAGGGTTAGGGTTAGGGTTAGGGTTAGGGTTAGGGTTAGGGTTAGGGTTAGGATGAATGAACACCACAAGAACAATCCAAGATTAGGGTTAGGGTTAGGGTTAGGGTTAGGGTTAGGGTTAGGGTGAATGAACACCGCAAGAACAATCCAAGAATATGGTAAGGGTTAGGGTTAGGGTTAGGGTTAGGGTTAGGGTTAGGGTTAGGGTTAGGGTTAGGGTTAGGATGAATGAACACCGCAAGAACAATCCAAGATAAGGGTTAGTGTTAGTGTTAGTGTTAGTGTTAGGGTTAGGGTTAGGGTTAGGGTTAGGGTGAATGAACACCGGAAGAACAATCCAAGAATAGGCTTAGGCTTAGGCTTAGGCTTAGGCTTAGCCTTAGGCTTAGGCTTAGGCTTAGGGTTAGGGTTAGGGTTAGGGTTAGGGTTAGGGTTAGGGTTAGGGTTACGGTTAGAGTTAGGGTTAGGGTTAGGGTTAGGGTTAGGTTTAGGATGAATGAACACCGCAAGAACAATCCAAGATTAGGGTTAGGGTTAGGGTTAGGGTTAGGATGAATGAACACTACAAGAACAATCCAAGATTAGGGTTAGGGTTAGGGTTAGGGTTAGGGTTAGGGTTAGGGTTAGGGTTAGGGTTAGGGTTAGGGTTAGGGTTAGGGTGAATGAACAACGCAAGAAAAATCCAAGATTAGGGTTAGGGTTAGGGTTAGGATTAGGGTTAGGGTTAGGGTTAGGGTTATGGTTAGGGTTAGGGATAGGGTTAGGGTTAGGATGAATGAACACCGCAAGAACAATCCAAGATTAGGGTTAGGGTTAGGGTTAGGGTTAGGGTTAGGGTTAGGATTAGGGTTAGGGTTAGGGTTAGGGTTAGGGTTAGGGTTAGGATGAATGAACACCGCAAGAACAATCCAAGATTAGGGTTAGGGTTAGGGTTAGGGTTAGGGTTAGGGTTAGGGTTAGGGTTAGGGTTAGGGTTAGGGTTAGGGTTAGGGTTAGGGTGAATGAACACCGCAAGAACAATCCAAGAATAGGGTTAGGGTTAGGGTTAGGGTTAGGGTTAGGGTTAGGGTTAGGGTTAGGGTTAGGGTTAGGGTTAGGGTTAGGGTTAGGGTTAGGATGAATGAACACCACAAGAACAATCCAAGATTAGGGTTAGGGTTAGGGTTAGGGTTAGGGTTAGGGTAAGGGTTAGGGTTAGGGTTAGGGTTAGGGTGAATGAACACCGCAAGAACAATCCAAGAATAGGGTTAGGGTTAGGGTTAGGGTTAGGGTTAGGGTTAGGGTTAGGGTTAGGGTGAATGAACACCGCAAGAACAATCCAAGAATAGGGTTAGGGTTAGGGTTAGGGTTAGGGTTAGGGTTAGGGTTAGGGTTAGGGTTAGGGTTAGGGTTAGGGTTAGGGTGAATGAACACCGCAAGAACAATCCAAGAATAGGGTTAGGGTTAGGGTTAGGGTTAGGGTTAGGGTTAGGGTTAGGGTTAGGGTTAGGGTTAGAGTTAGGGTTAGGGTTAGGGTTAGGTTTAGGATGAATGAACACCGCAAGAACAATCCAAGATTAGGGTTAGGGTTAGGGTTAGGGTTAGGATGAATGAACACTACAAGAACAATCCAAGATTAGGGTTAGGGTTTGGGTTAGGGTTAGGGTTAGGGTTAGGGTTAGGGTTAGGGTTAGGGTTAGGGTTAGGGTTAGGGTTAGGGTGAATGAACACCGCAAGAACAATCCAAGATTTGGGTTAGGGTTAGGATTAGGGTTAGGGTTAGGGTTAGGGTTAGGGTTAGGGTTAGGGTTAGGATGAATGAACTCCGCAAGAACAATCCAAGATTAGGGTTAGGGTTAGGGTTAGGGTAAGGGTAAGGGTTAGGGTTAGGGTTAGGGTTAGGGTTAGGGTTAGGGTTAGGGTTAGGGTGAATGAACACCGCAAGAACAATCCAAGAATATGGTTAGGGTTAGGGTTAGGGTGAGGGTTAGGATTAGGGTTAGGGTTAGGGTTAGGGTTAGGGTTAGGGTTAGGGTTAGGGTTAGGGTAAGGGTTAGGGTTAGCGTTAGGGTTAGGGTGAATGAACACCGCAAGAACAATCCAAGAATAGGGTTAGGGTTAGGGTTAGGGTTAGGATGAATGAACACCACAAGAACAATCCAAGAATAGGGTTAGGGTTAGGGTTAGGGTTAGGGTTAAGGTTAGGGTTAGGGTTAGGGTTAGGGTTAGGATGAATGAACACCGCAAGAACAATCCAAGATTAGGGTTAGGGTTAGGGTTAGGGTTAGGGTTAGGGTTAGGGTTAGGGTTAGGGTTAGGGTTAGGGTTAGGGTTAGGATGAATGAACACTACAA
>NW_028113157.1:1425000-1430000 GCF_964234715.1 Podarcis melisellensis | reverse complement strand
TAGGGTTAGGATGAATGAACACCGCAAGAACAATCCAAGATAAGGGTTAGTGTTAGTGTTAGTGTTAGTGTTAGTGTTAGGGTTAGGGTTAGGGTTAGGGTTAGGGTTAGGGTTAGGGTTAGGGTTAGGATGAATGAACACCGCAAGAACAATCCAAGATTAGGGTTAGGGTTAGGGTTAGGGTTAGGGTTAGGGTTAGGGTTAGGGTTAGGGTTAGGGTGAATGAACACCGCAAGAACAATCCAAGAATAGGGTTAGGATTAGGGTTAGGGTTAGGGTTAGGGTGAATGAACACCGCAAGAACAATCCAAGAATAGGGTTAGGGTTAGGGTTAGGGTTAGGGTTAGGGTTAGGGTTAGGGTTAGGGTTAGGGTTGGGGTTAGGGTTAGGGTTAGGGTTAGGGTTAGGGTGAATGAACACCGCAAGAACAATCCAAGATTAGGGTTAGGGTTAGGGTTAGGGTTAGGGTTAGGATGAATGAACACTACAAGAACAATCCAAGAATAGGGTTAGGGTTAGGGTTAGGGTTAGGGTTAGGGTTAGGGTTAGGGTTAGGGTTAGGGTTAGGATGAATGAACACCGCAAGAACAATCCAAGATTAGGGTTAGGGTTAGGGTTAGGGTTAGGGTTAGGGTTAGGGTTAGGGTTAGGGTTAGGGTTACGGTTAGGGTTAGGGTTAGGGTTAGGGTTAGGGTTAGGGTTAGGGTTAGGATGAATGAACACTACAAGAACAATCCAAGGTTAGGGTTAGGGTTAGGGTTAGGGTTAGGGTTAGCGTTAGGGTGAATGAACTCCGCAAGAACAATCCAAGATTAGGGTTAGGGTTAGGGGTAGGGTTAGGGTTAGGGGTTAGGGTTAGGGTTAGGGTTAGGGTTAGGGTTAGGGTGAATGAACACCGCAAGAACAATCCAAGAATAGGGTTAGGGTTAGGGTTAGGGTTAGGGTTAGGGTTAGGGTTAGGGTTAGGGTTAGGGTGAATGAACACCGCAAGAACAATCCAAGAATAGGGTTAGGGTTAGGGTTAGGGTTAGGGTTAGGGTTAGGGTTAGGGTGAATGAACACCGCAAGAACAATCCAAGAATAGGGTTAGGGTTAGGGTTAGGGTTAGGGTTAGGATTAGGGTTAGGGTTAGGGTTAGGGTTAGGGTTAGGGTTAGGGTTAGGGTTAGGGTTAGGGTTAGGGTTAGGGTAAGGGTTAGGGTTAGGGTTAGGGTTAGGGTGAATGAACACCGCAAGAACAATCCAAGAATAGGGTTAGGGTTAGGGTTAGGGTTAGGATGAATGAACACCACAAGAACAATCCAAGAATAGGGTTAGGGTTAGGGTTAGGGTTAGGGTTAGGGTTAGGGTTAGGGTTAGGGTTAGGGTTAGGGTTAGGATGAATGAACACCGCAAGAACAATCCAAGATTAGGGTTAGGGTTAGGGTTAGGGTTAGGGTTAGGGTTAGGGTTAGGGTTAGGGTTAGGGTTAGGGTGAATGAACACCGCAAGAACAATCCAAGATTAGGGTTAGGGTTAGGGTTAGGGTTAGGGTTAGGGTTAGGGTTAGGGTTAGGGTTAGGGTTAGGGTTAGGCTTAGGGTTAGGGTTAGGGTTAGGGTTAGGGTTAGGGTTAGGGTTAGGGTTAGGATGAATGAACACCACAAGAACAATCCAAGATTAGGGTTAGGGTGAGGGTTAGGGTTAGGGTTAGGGTGGATGAACACCGCAAGAACAATCCAAGAATAGGGTTAGGGTTAGGGTTAGGGTTAGGGTTAGGGTTAGGGTTAGGGTTAGGGTTAGGGTTAGGGTTAGGGTTAGGATGAATGAACACTACAAGAACAATCCAAGATTGGTTAGGGTTAGGGTTAGGGTTAGGGTTAGGGTTAGGATGAATGAACACCACAAGAACAATCCAAGATTAGGGTTATGGTTAGGGTTAGGGTTAGGGTTAGGGTTAGGGTTAGGGTGAATGAACACCGCAAGAACAATCCAAGAATAGGGTTAGGGTTAGGGTTAGGGTTAGGGTTAGGGTTAGGGTGAATGAACACCGCAAGAACAATCCAAGAATAGGGTTAGGGTTAGGGTTAGGGTTAGGGTTAGGGTTAGGGTTAGGGTTAGGGTTAGGGTTAGGGTTAGGGTTAGGGTTAGGGTTAGGATGAATGAACACCGCAAGAACAATCCAAGATAAGGGTTAATGTTAGTGTTAGTGTTAGTGTTAGGGTTAGGGTTAGGGTTAGGGTTAGGGTTAGGGTTAGGGTTAGGGTTAGTGTTAGGGTTAGGGTTAGGGTTAGGATGAATGAACACCGCAAGAACAATCCAACATTAGGGTTAGGGTTAGGGTTAGGGTTAGGGTTAGGGTTAGGGTTAGGGTTAGGATGAATGAACACTACATGAACAATCCAAGATAAGGGTTAGGGTTAGGGTTAGGGTTAGGGTTAGGGTTAGGGTTAGAGACAGGGTTAGGGTTAGGGTTAGGGTTAGGGTTAGGGTTAGGGTTAGGGTTAGGGTTAGGGTTAGGGTTAGGGTTAGGGTTAGGGTAAGGGTTAGGGTGAATGAACACCGCAAGAACAATCCAAGAATAGGGTTAGGGTTAGGGTTAGGGTTAGGGTTAGGGTTAGGGTTAGGGTTAGGGTTAGGGTTAGGGTTAGGGTTAGGGTTAGGGTTAGAATGAATGAACACCGGAAGAACAATCCAAGAATAGGGTTAGGGTTAGGCTTAGAGTAAGGGTTAGGGTTAGTGTTAGGGTTAGGGTTAGGGTTAGGGTTAGAGTTAGGGTTAGGGTTAGGGTTAGGGTTAGGGTTAGGTTTAGGATGAATGAACACCGCAAGAACAATCCAAGATTAGGGTTAGGGTTAGGGTTAGGGTTAGGATGAATGAACACTACAAGAACAATCCAAGATTAGGGTTAGGGTTAGGGTTAGGGTTAGGGTTAGGGTGAATGAACACCGCAAGAGCAATCCAAGATTAGGGTTAGGGTTAGGGTTAGGATTAGGGTTAGGGTTAGGGTTAGGGTTAGGGTTAGGATGAATGAACACTGCAAGAACAATCCATGATTAGGGTTAGGGTTAGGGTTAGGGTTAGGGTTAGGGTTAGGGTTAGGGTTAGGGTTAGGGTGAATGAACACCGCAAGAACAATCCAAGAATAGGGTTAGGGTTAGGGTTAGGGTTAGGGTTAGGGTTAGGGTTAGGGTTAGGATTAGGGTTAGGGTTAGGGTTAGGGTTAGGGTTAGGGTTAGGGTTAGGGTTAGGGTTAGGGTAAGGGTTAGGGTTAGGGTTAGGGTTAGGGTGAATGAACACCGCAAGAACAATCCAAGAATAGGGTTAGGGTTAGGGTTAGGGTTAGGATGAATGAACACCACAAGAACAATCCAAGAATAGGGTTAGGGTTAGGGTTAGGGTTAGGGTTAGGGTTAGGGTTAGGGTTAGGGTTAGCTTTAGGGTTAGGGTTAGGGTTAGGGTTAGGGTTAGGGTTAGGGTTAGGATGAATGAACACCGCAAGAACAATCCAAGATTAGGGTTAGGGTTAGGGTTAGGGTTAGGGTTAGGGTTAGGGTTAGGGTTAGAGTTAGGGTTAGGGTTAGGGTGAATGAACACCGCAAGAACAATCCAAGATTAGGGTTAGGGTTAGGGTTAGGGTTAGGGTTAGGGTTTGGGTTAGGGTTAGGGTTAGGGTTAGGGTTAGGATGAATGAACACCACAAGAACCATCCAAGATTAGGGTTAGGGTGAGGGTTAGCGTTAGGGTTAGGGTTAGGGTGGATGAACACCGCAAGAACAATCCAAGAATAGGGTTAGGGTTAGGGTTAGGGTTAGGGTTAGGGTTAGGGTTAGGGTTAGGGTTAGGGTTAGGATGAATGAACACCACAAGAACAATCCAAGATTAGGGTTAGGGTTAGGGTTAGGGTTAGGGTTGGGGTTAGGGTTACGGTTAGGGTTAATTTTAGGGTTAGGGTTAGGGTTAGGGTTAGGGTTAGGGTTAGGGTTAGGGTTAGGGTTAGGGTTAGGATGAATGAACACCGCAAGAACAATCCAAGATAAGGGTTAGTGTTAGTGTTAGTGTTAGTGTTAGTGTTAGTGTTAGGGTTAGGGTTAGGGTTAGGGTTAGGGTTAGGGTTAGGGTTAGGGTTAGGGTTAGGGTTAGGGTGAATGAACACCGCAAGAACAATCCAAGAATAGGGTTAGGGTTAGGGTTAGGGTTAGGGTTAGGGTTAGGGTTAGGGTTAGGGTTAGGGTTAGGGTTAGGATGAATGAACACCGCAAGAACAATCCAAGATAAGGGTTAATGTTAGTGTTAGTGTTAGTGTTAGGGTTAGGGTTAGGGTTAGGGTTAGGGTTAGGGTTAGGGTTAGGGTTAGGGTTAGGGTTAGGGTTAGGATGAATGAACACCGCAAGAACAATCCAACATTAGGGTTAGGGTTAGGGTTAGGGTTAGGGTTAGGGTTAGGGTTAGGGTTAGGGTTAGGGTTAGGGTTAGGATGAATGAACACTACATGAACAATCCAAGATAAGGGTTAGGGTTAGGGTTAGGGTTAGGGTTAGGGTTAGAGTTAGGGTTAGGGTTAGGGTTAGGGTTAGGGTTAGGGTTAGGGTTAGGGTTAGGGTTAGGGTAAGGGTTAGGGTGAATGAACACCGCAAGAACAATCCAAGAATAGGGTTAGGGTTAGGGTTAGGGTTAGGGTTAGGGTTAGGGTTAGGGTTAGGGTTAGGGTTAGAATGAATGAACACCGGAAGAACAATCCAAGAATAGGGTTAGGGTTAGGCTTAGAGTAAGGGTTAGGGTTAGTGTTAGGGTTAGGGTTAGGGTTAGGGTTAGAGTTAGGGTTAGGGTTAGGGTTAGGTTTAGGATGAATGAACACCGCAAGAACAATCCAAGATTAGGGTTAGGGTTAGGGTTAGGGTTAGGATGAATGAACACTACAAGAACAATCCAAGATTAGGGTTAGGGTTAGGGTTAGGGTTAGGGTTAGGGTTAGGGTGAATGAACACCGCAAGAACAATCCAAGATTAGAGTTAGGGTTAGG